>NC_084748.1:33572048-33589548 GCF_033978785.1 Entelurus aequoreus
GTCTATTTTCGATCTTTTTTCATATATAAGGCCTGATAGGGCGCATTAAAGGAGTTATATTATTTATATATTTTTTTCTAATTGGAAAACACTTCCTTGTGGTCTACAACATGTGATGGTGGTTCTTTGGTCAAAATGTTGCAAGCTGCTTTCTGACAGTCGCTTCCGGATGCGCCGTTTTGTGGGCGGTCTTATTTACATGGCTCACCTTCGGCAGCGTCTTCTCCCCATCATCTTTGTTGTAGCGGTGTAGCGTGCAAGGACGGGAGTGGAAGAAGTGTCAAAAGATGGAGCTAACTGTTTTAATGACTGTGGATGTTTCTCTCCTCCGGGTTCCTCGGACCACCAAGCACTGACATGACAGCTCCGTTTCAGGGTTTAGAACACTGTTTTATTTTTCAATAGTTCAGTCTCTCAGGTGCTTTTCAGCAATTGTCTTTTTCTGTCCGTCTCTCGCTCTCGCTCTTCCCCAGCTCCTACACCTCTCTCTTCCCCGGCTGCTGCCTTTTAACAGAGCGACAGGTGATTAGATAACCAGGCCCAGGTGGACCATCTACGCACCTGTCGCTGATCTCAAAGCCGGTCCTGGCACACCCCGTTTCGCTGCAGGTCCGCAGGCCACGCCCCCCTCCACAATGACATTCAGACTTTACTTAAACCAATAATGGAGCAGCCTCTCCTTATCCGCCGGAAATGTGTCCCGTAAAAAAACGTCCGACCGGAACTCTCTAATAACTAAAGTTCCTTGGGTGAATAATGTAAACTCACTATACCGGTATGTTTTAGCGCTTTAATGGCAGATATAAGTAAGAACTTTATTTTATATTAGAAATGGCAACAGCGGAGAATGAATAGAGAAAAAGAAGAAGCTTATCGACTACGGTGTCGCCATGGACTACAAAGGCGGACGCACATAATTTTTCAGGCCTTACGCAGATCCCAAATACAGATCAGCAGGTACCAGAAGGTAAGAAAAGTTGGTTTTGCATAATATTGCGAAACAAAACGCCAGATAATATGTCTTACTTTATACACACACCATAATAATACTCGTATGTTGAAGCACAGTACAATCCATCAAGCGGTGCGGCTTCATCGCTTACCAAAGTCGCACTAAAACATTTTGATAGATTTTTGAGCGCCGTGTGTAATGTTCTATATTTTCAATGGAACATATAAAAGGTTGGTGTTGTTTACTTGAGTCATATTGCAGTCTACACGTATCTCTTGTGTGTGACTGCCATTACATTGCAATCTACACGTAGCTTTTATGTTTGACTGCCATCTACTGGTCACACTTATCATTACACCATGTACTAAATAAAATAGCTTTGAGGTCGGTAAGCAAAACCAGAATTATTCCGTACATTAGGCGCAGCAGATTTTAAGGCGCACTGTCGAGTTTTGAGGGAAAAAAAAGATTTTGAGTGGGCCTTATTGTCCGGAAAATACGGTAATTTAATTACTTGTTATTGTTTCTTTTTATATGCAGCACTCTGGAAACAGCTCTGTTAATAGTGCTATATACAATAGCTCACCGCTAACAGCAAGCTACCACTCCTCAATGTAAACAAAACGGTGGATCTGCACAGATATTGATTGTACCGATATTTCAAGTACAAGAGCCGTATCCCGCCGATACTACAATGAATAAAACATCAAGGTTTTTTATTGCCACAAAATGTTTTTTCCTTTTTTTATATTTTTTATTATGTTTATAAACTGAGGAAACACGTCATTGGACACATGAGAACTTTAATTGTGACCAATGTATGACCGTGTAACTACTTGGTATCGGATCGATACCCAAATTTGTGGTATCACCCAAAACTAATATAAAGTATCCAAACAACAGACGAATAAGTGCTTCTTACATTTAAACAGAAGTGTATATAGAACATGGTATGGTATTTATTTATTTTTTTGTCATAAAAAAATACAATCATGTGTGCTTACGGACTGTATCCCTGCAGACTGTATTGATCTATATTGATATATAATGTAGGAACCAGAAATTTTAATAACAGAAAGAAACAACCCTTTTGTGAGAATGAGTGTAAATGGGGGAGGGAGGTTTTTTGGGTTGGTGCACTAATTGTAAGTGTATCTTGTGTTTTTTATGTTCATGTAATAAAAATAAAAACATTTTTTAAATGTTTTTATTTTTTTTAATTTCTTGTGCGGCCCGGTATCTATCGATCCACGGACCGGTACCGGGCTGCGGCCCGGTGGTTGGGGACCACTGATGTAGACATTGGATTTTGGTCTATTTTTTGTGTCAGAGTTACAGGAGCGCTCTGCTAGTTTTAAGTATTTTTCTGCAAACAACCTATTTAAAGATCATCTCTAAGACAGCACTCTAATCTTTTTAGGAATCTGCTGCAAAAATGTGTCTCTCAGAAGTTTTTTAACTGAACTCGCTCGCAACCACCAGTTGATTAGCCCACATGAAGAAAAAAGGGAGGATCTAAAACGAATCCTTGAGGAACACGACTATTATTATAAGTAAAGAAGTTGAACAAATGACTACTGACTGCATCTGAAGTAAACAAGCGACAGCAACACCTTAGTTAAAAAATGTGTAACTACCAAAAAAGAGAGGACTTAAAGAGGTGCCTTGAGGAACTCCTCAGTTATGTAAATCACACGTTTGGACCCCTGTGTTATATGTTCATCCATCCATCCATCTTCTAACGCTTATCTGGGGTCGGGTCGCGGGGGCAGCAGCCTAAGTAGAGAATCCCAGACTTCCCTCTCCCCAGCCACTTCGTCCAGCTCTTCCTGGGGGATCCCGAGGCGTTCCCAGGCCAGCCGGGAGACATTGTCTTCCCAACGTGTCTTGGGTCTTCCCTGTGGCCTCCTACCGGTCGGACGTGCCCTAAACACCTCCCTAGGGAGGCGTTCGGGTGGCATCCTGACCAGATGCCCGAACCACCTCATCTGGCTCCTCTCGACGTAGAGTAGCAGCGGCTTTACTTTAAGCTCCCCCCGAATGACAGAGCTTCTCACCCTATCTCTAAGGGAGAGCCCCGCCACCCGGCAGAGGAAACTCATTTTGGCCGCTTGTACCCGTGATCTTGACCTTTCGGTCATAACCCAAAGCTCATAACCATAAGTGAGGATGGGAACGTAGATCGACCGGTAAATTGAGAGCTTTGCCTTCCGGCTTAGCTCCTTCTTCACCACGACGGATCGATACAGCGTCCGCATTACTGAAGACGTCGCAC
This sequence comes from Entelurus aequoreus, assembly GCF_033978785.1. Taxonomy (NCBI): domain Eukaryota; kingdom Metazoa; phylum Chordata; class Actinopteri; order Syngnathiformes; family Syngnathidae; genus Entelurus; species Entelurus aequoreus. The sequence continues at coordinate 33,575,276 of NC_084748.1, forward strand.
CGATCCGCCTGTCGATCTCACGATCCACTCTTCCTTCACTCGTGAACAAGACTCCGAGGTACTTGAACTCCTCCACTTGGGGCAAGATCTCCTCCCCAACCCGTAGATGGCACTTCACCCTTTTTCGGGCGAGAACCATGGACTCGGACTTGGAGGTGCTGATTCTGATTCTCATCCCAGTCGCTTCACACTCGGCTGCGAACCGATCCAGTGCGAGCTGAAGTGAGACCGGATATGACTCCCGAATCGCCAGTTGAATACACCCGGTCTTCATCTTCACTTACCAGGACTGTTCCCCTATGTATGTGTTGTTTATTGCTCATTATTTACACAAATGCCATATTAGAGGTACAATGAGTTATACTCGCATATGTACAGCTTATGAGCATACATAAAAAGATACAACAAGTCACAATAATTATCAATATGGTGTGCATTACACCGGACATAAGTGTATTCCTTCTTTTTAAATGATTTTAAATCGGGAGACCCCAGTAGGATGCTTGTTTATGTTTTTTACCTCCTGAGATAATAGGGCACTTTTGATAAGCGTGCCTAATATGATTGAAGCCCCCACCTCATGCTCTGTTGTGTCTGTTACAATCTAAAAGCACAGCTGTATTTCCTCCTCCTTCCTTGGTTTATTGTCCAACTTCCTGCTGCTACCTTGTTAGCCCTAAGGGGGGTCGCCGAGTGGCTTCCACTCTTGTTTATTTGGCCGTTGCTTTTTTACGAACATTTTTTATCTCGATAAAGACGCTAACACTAGTGCACGGCCAGTTAAAGCGCTTTTATCTTTATCAGAACCCGACAAGTAATGTCTCCTGCTGACTGAGGCCCCTCAGGCACAATAGGGGGAAACAATAACCTCAGTGTTATCAATCGCGCTAATATCAGATTATTTTATGCAAACCCATGGGCTCTTGCAATGATTTACATGTTAAGGTTGTCCATAAAAGATGGAGTGCAGCTTCACATGATGAAAATAAACCTCGGTTATGTAACAATGGAGACACTATAGCACATAGTGTGAGATGGGCAATAGTCTTTAGGTGCAGCATCTTAAGAAAAATGAAGAGAAAAAAAACGACCTAACCTGTTCAACTAACTTTGGTTATGTCAAAGGCATACATTAAAATAATATGGTGGGAGAGTAAACACATAGTCTGAGGTGAGCAGAAAAAAATGCTCCTGAAAATAAGTTTAAGGGGAGGCCCTAATAACCGTGTTATTCTATTTACAATAAAAATAATAATAAATGGCAGCACGGTGGAACAGGGGTTAGTGCATGTGCCTCACAATACGAAGGTCCTGAGTAGTCCTGAGTTCAATCCCGGGCTCGGGATCTTTCTGTGTGGAGTTTGCATGTTCTCTCTGTGACTGCGTGGGTTCCCTCCGGGTACTCCGGCTTCCTCCCACCTCCAGAAACATGCACCTGGGGATAGGTTGATTGGCAACACTAAAAATTGGCCCTAGTGTGTGAATGTGAGTGTGAATGTTGTCTGTCTATCTGTGTTGGCCCTGCGATGAGGTGGCGACTTGTCCAGGGTGTACGCTGCCTTCCGCCCGATTGCAGCTGAGTTAGGCTCCAGCACCCCCCGCGACCCCAAAAGGGACAAGCGGTAGAAAATGGATGGATGGATAATAATACATTTGCAAACTTATCTTCCACCACATAATTCTGACTCCGATATCATTAGCAGAGCTCCTTCTCTGACAGTAAGTAATAGCCCTGATATGTTCACCACTCGACATTTTGTTGGATGATACATTGTCCCACATGTAACTCGGGAAGAGAGTGTGAATCTCGATTTGTCACTGCCGTCTGGTTCTGTCATGGCCAGAACGTACTGTAATGGTACAGTGGGAGAAATATATAAATATATATGAAGTGTGTGATTATCGGAAATGTATACAGTGTGACTATGTGTAGTAAGTATATGAGGAGTGTTACCAGGTGGTGTTGAAGGTGCGTGTTGAGATCGGTGCGGGAGTCCAGAAAGGGCAAGGCAGTCTCGGAGATCCAGGGACAGGCAGGAGGTCAGGGGCTGGAGCGAGGCGTCGTGGTCCAAAGACAGGCGTGAGGTCGATTTCCAAGTCAAAACAACAAAGATCCAAAAGTAAATGAAGAAAATGTCACCCACTGATGAACTAAAGTGAATCCAGCGTTGTGTATGGAATCATCTGTTTGGAGTTTTGAGGTTTGGAGGACCAAGATCACAAGAAGGCAGTCGTGACTGAGTGACAGAAATTCAAGAGGAATGAACACAACACACAGTAAAAATACCAAGGGCTAAAAGTAGAGCTCGAAAGTTGTGGAAAGTAAAAGCAACAGTTCTGCCAGTGACAGGGTGAATGGTTCCAGGAATAACATCCAAGATCTCTGTACACACAAGTACAGTCCTAGGACATTTCTACCATACTCTACACCCATGCGTGTGCATTGTTGTGACTCTGTGGATTATTTGAGGTCTTTTTGTATTATGGAAGGTGTTCCTAGTACTGGTTGGATATTTGTGCCTGAGAAATTGAGTTCTGCCCAGGTTCACTTCTTAAAACCTTACTGTGGCTAGGAATTTGTACTGTTTAAGACTGTAGAATCATACGAATCCAATTAACGGTTGGTGCCACATGTGCCCAGGTGGGATACGAATTGCTTGGTGTGAGCATGTGCTAAGGCACCATACAGAGGCCTAAGCTTGCCCACATGGGGGCAGACAAGTGGAGGGAGGATGGGTTATTATGGACGTTGCATTTGTACTAAAGTACACTTTATGCTTTGCTTCCTGGAAAGAGAAATTAGTTGGTACAATCGGGCTGTTGAGACAGGTGAGGCTGCGGTGAACCAAATAAACCCTCACACACTGGGCTCATTTCTGTTTCTCACTGGGCACAACATCATGTGATCATAGTCTCCTTTCTATGTACAAAGACTGCTCAGTCCTTTGTTAACTCCTGAGCAACATTTGGCCTAATTATAGAACTAAATGTGTTCTAAAATGGTAAAGGGATTTTACTTGTACAGAGCTTTTCTACCTTCAAGGTACTCAAAGCGCTTTGACACTATTACCACATTTAGCTACTTATGACAACATCAGGAGCAACTGGTATCTTGCTCAAAGTTACTTCGAAATGGTGACAGTGGGACTAAGGATCAAACCTACAACCTTCATGTTGAGAGATAACCATTATACCACCCAACTACTACTAAAATAATTGATATATATTTAGTGTGATGTTGTCAGAGGCTATGCCTGGGAAACCAAAATTATACTTCTGGACACAACGGAACAAAGCTGAAGGCAAGAGTACAGTATATGTCAAGATGGTACGGACCCTGTTGTTATAGTAAGTTATTTTAACAATTTCTTGTGGGTTCAGCACTGTCAAAGGATATGGGAAAACCCAATAGCAATCATCTAGATTACATTATGGGAAATTTCCAAACCCTCTTACCGTTTGAAGATACTAATTAAACAGAGGTATTGGAATTCATTTCTATCCTTAAGATATCAGCAGCTGATCATGATGATATAGGTGCTTCATTGATTACATCAGTTTCCTCCTATAATATTAAACCCCTTACACACATATTTAACCTGTCCCTGCAATCTGGGAAGGTTCCATCAGATTTAAAAATAGCCAAAGTTACTACTGTGCATAAATTCAAGACTTTTTAATAATTATCGGCCAATGTCAGTGTTACCATACTTCTCCAAAATATTGAAAAAACTGGTTTATAAAAGAATGATGCACCACTTGCATGAACACAATATCCTCTATTAACACCAGTATGGTTTTAGTAAAAATCAATCCACCATTATGGCTCTTGTTCAATTGGTTGAGAAAATCTATACTGCCCTTAATAAGAAGGAATTTGCTTTTGGCATATTCCTTGACCTTTCTAAAGCTTTTGATACTGTTGATTTTACTATTTTACTTGATCAAAATATTACTTTTAAATGGTTGCCTAGTTATGTTTTTAACCGTGAGCAATATGTGTATGTCAATGGTTGTTCTTCATCCAAACTTAAGATGTCATGTGGAGTTCCTCAGGGGTCTATACTTGGATCCTTATTATTTCTCATTTACATCAATGACCTGGCTGCTATATCTTTATCCTTTACACCATTCTGTTTGCTGATGATACAAATTTGATCCTAACTCACAAGACATTTGAAAACCTCATTAGGGAAGCTAATTCTGGTATAGCCGTGCTATCTGATGGGTTTATTGTTAATAGATTTTCACTAAATGTAAAAAAATCCAACTTTATTGTGTTTGCAAGCAAAAACAAAACATACTGAAAACAGAGTGCTAAGATTTCTATTGGAGGAAACTAAAATAGTCAAGTTTCATCTACCAAATTTCTAGGTATCTGTCATGATCCGTGGTCCGGATTATGTTTTTTTTAGTTACGTTCTGTTAGTTTTGGACTCCACTAGTTCCTGTTTTTGTGCACCCTTATTTGTTTTGTCACCATGGCGACTCATTAGTTTCACCTGCCTCATTTGATTGGGACACGCACCTGCTTTAATCAGGAGATTACTATTTAAGCCTGTGGTTGCCAGTTAGTCGGTCTGGCGACATTGCTCTGTTCTGGCTTGTTTCTTGCCGTAGTTCATGCTGTTCGATTCATGCCGTGTCCAGTAAGTCTTGTTTGTTTATGTCCATAGTTCAGGCTAAGTGTTTACGTCTATGTTTCCTGCATTAAGTTTTATGTTCCTTAGCCTCTCGTGCGACCGGCACGCTTTTCTTTTGTTTTAGTTCCTGTCTTTTCCTGTGAAGTCAGGTTAAGAATAAATCATGTTTTTACCTGCACGCCTTGTCCCGAGTAGTCCGTCTGCCTTCCTGGGAGAACGACCCCGCAGTAAGTTGCGAAAAAACCCTCGTCATGACAGTATCCTAGTCAATGAAAAATTGTCATGGACAGAACACATAGGTTCAGTAACCAACAAAGTGTCAATATCTCTTGGTATCATCAGAAGAATCAGGGGTTTGGTTCATCAGGCATGCCTCTTAACTCTTTATTACAGTTTCATTTATCCATATCAATCAATCAATCAATCAATCAATGTTTATTTATATAGCCCTAAATCACAAGTGTCTCAAAGGGCTGCACAAGCCACAACGACATCCTCGGTACAGAGCCCACATACGGGCAAGGAAAAACTCACCCCAGTGGGACGTCGGTGAATGACTATGAGAAACCTTGGAGAGGACCGCATATGTGGGTAACCCCTCCTCCCTCTAGGGGAGACCGAAAGCAATGGATGTCTAATGGGTCTGACATAATATTGTGAAAGTCCAGTCCACAGTGGATCCAACACATCAGCGAGAGTCCAGTCCATAGTGGGGCCAGCAGGAAACCATCCCGAGCGGAGACGGGTCAGCAGCGCAGAGATGTCCCCAACCGATGCACAGGCTAGTGGTCCACCCGGGGTCCCGACTCTGGACAGCCAGCACTTCATCCATGGTCACCGGACCTATGCAACTCCCCCTCGCAAGGGACAGGGGAGAAGAGGAGAGAAGAAAAGAAACGGCAGATCAACTGGTCTAAAAAAGGGGGGTCTATTTAAAGGCTAGATTATACAAATGAGTTTTAAGATGGGACTTAAATGCTTCTACTGAGGTAGCATCTCTAACTGTTACGAGGGCATTCCAGAGTACTGGAGCCCGAATAGAAAACGCTCTATAGCCCGCAGACTTTTTTTTGGCTCTGGGAATCACTAATAAGCCGGAGTTCTTTGAACGCAGATTTCTTGTCGGGACATATGGTACAATACCATCGGCGAGATAGGCTGGAGCTAAACCGTGTAGTATTTTATACGTAAGTAGTAAAACCTTAAAGTCGCATCTTAAGTGCACAGGAAGCCAGTGCAAGTGAGCCAGTATAGGCGTAATATGATCAAACCTTCTTGTTTTTGTCAAAAGTCTTGCAGCCGCATTTTGTACCAACTGTAATCTTTTAATGCTAGACATTAAATAGATATCTTATCTATTGCAATATTGTCTGGGCTAGTACATATCCATCACATTTACACAAATGATTCATTATGCAAAATACATTTGTAAGAATAGCTACCTCCTCTAACTATTTGGCTCCATGAACTGATTAACGTGGACCCCGACTTAAACATGTTGAAAAACGTATTCGGGTGTTACCATTTAGTGGTCAATTGTACATAATATTTACTGTACTGTGCAATCTACTAATACAAGTTTCAATCAATCAATCAATATGCTCCTCTGTTTAGAAAACTAAATGTACTATCTATTTATGATATCAACACAGTTCAGTCCTCTTCTTTTATCTATAAATGTACTTACCTCCCTAATACACCTCTTACATCTTTCAAAGATTATTTTAAAACCAATTTGCAAGTTCATATTCATAATACCAGACAAACTGATAATCTCCGTCCTATCTTTGGCCGTATCACTCTTAGCCAATTTTCCATTAAACACAGAGGTTCTTTACTCTGGAATAAGGCTGCAGCTAACGATTATTTTTCTATCGATTAATCTATAGATTATTTTTTCGATTAATCGGTTAATCTATAGATTATTTTTTCGATTAATCTATAGATTATTTTTTCCTTTTGCCGATTATTTTTTTATTCAAAATGAAGATGAAAAAATAAATGTAGGCCCGTTTTTTCAAAAGGCATGGCTTTTATTTACAAAAAAAAAGAAGTATGGCCACTCAGTCAACATTGACAACAACATGACTAAATATTCTGTAACAATGTAAACATTTAAAACTTTTAACATTTAACAAAATTAAAAGTAGCTTATTTGCTTTTTAATGTGCAAATATAAAAGTCAACATCCAGTGCAAATCTTAATATTCTGCAATAGTATAAGCATTTCAAAAGTAAAAGTATTGCTTTTTTTGCTTTAAAATGTACAAAAATAAAGATAAACATCCAATACAAAAAAGTGCAAAACGAAATATTCTGTAACAACAGTGTAAACATTTCAACAAAAGTGAAAGTATTGCTTATTTGCTAAAATGTGCAAAAATAAAGATAAACATCCAATACAAAAAAGTGCCAATCTAAATATTCTGGAGCACTGTAAACATTAAGTATTGCTTTTAAAATGTGCAAAATAAACATCCAGTCCAACACAGTACACAATAACCAATTCTACTCATTCCAGTGAGTGTCTAACAGTTGTAATGAAGAAAGGTTAGCATGTCTACATGCTTTGGTTCTTTTCTTGTTTACAATATTCCCAGCAGCTGAAAATAGGCGCTCAGAAGGGGTCGATGTGGCTGGAACTGAGAGCTAATTAGCCTTCACCTCAAGCCAGGATTGCGAGCGAGCTGAGCTGCAGTTTAAGTTTCTAGAAGGTCAACGGGCTCATAGTGATGTTACTAGTAGTTGACTGGGAGGTGTTTATTATCATTTGGGGAGAGTCTGCTGCCTGATGCTCACCTGCTAAACACCTATCTGCTCCACGCTGAAGCGATGACTACATGCGCTCTGAATACGCACTGCTGATTGGCTGATAATGCTGCGTGTGTACCAATCAGATGGTTGTGTGGGTGGGACAATGCTGCGTGTGTACCAATCAGATGGTTGTGTGGGTGGGACAATGCTGCGTGTGTACCAATCAGATGGTTGTGTGGGTGGGACAATGCTGCGTGCTGAGACAGAGGCAGACGGAGCAAAGCAGCTTGTTAAGACTTTAGCTTAGAAACTCGTTCGGTACACCCCCGTACCGAACCGAAAGCCCCGCACCGAAACGGTTCAATACAAAACACGTACCGTTACACCCCTAGCAGATACAAATGACACATTCATGTTTTTGTGTAATGATGACAACGTATGCTCGCGCGGACGATTGACTAGTTGATGGTTTTCTTTTCAAATGTTCGTTTATAGCCGTTGTGCTGCTATGATAGGCCATTTCCGCTCGACACAGTGTGCATACAACAACATTATTAGGCCGTTTATTGAAATACTCCCACACTATTGGCATGCTTTCCCCCCCTCGCTCGCACCGCTCGCATCGTCTTCTTTGATCGTCTGCTTTGCGCTTCGCCATGACGGTAGTGTGACGTCATTATGCGACGCGTCGACGCACAAAAACGGCGTCGACGTATTTACGTAACCGATGACGTCGACTACGTCGACGCGTCGTTTCAGCCTTACTCTGGAATACTCGCCTATGTATTGCAAACTCCTCATCTTCACTCAGTAACTTTAAACATAGATTAAGGGCCAGTCTGATGAATCAACATTCTCCATTTGTTCCTACCATATAATGTAGCCCTATACTTCCTCACATGCATGCACTCACACAAACACACACACCTAGTCTCAATCCACACAAGGTAGACTACTTGTTGTCTTAATTTTTATATATTATGTTTAATTTTGTTTGTTAATTTACTGCTTTAGGTGAGAACCTTGCATAAGCCCTTTTCGGGTTTCTTTTCTCACCTGCACTTCTTCTTACTACTACTCATTTCTTGTCTCTATGTATTTTAACAATCTGCGTTCAAAGAACTCCGGCTTATTAGTGATTCCCAGAGCCCAAAAAAAGTCTGCGGGCTATAGAGCGTTTTCTATTCGGGCTCCAATACTATGGAATGCCCTCCCGGTAAAAGTTAGAGATGCTACCTCAGTAGAAGCATTTAAGTCTCATCTTAAAACTCATTTGTATACTCTAGCCTTTAAATAGACTCCCTTTTTAGACCAGTTGATCTGCCGTTTCTTTTCTTTTCTTTTCTACTCTGCTCCCAACCCGGGGTGGACCGCTAGCCTGTCCATCAGATGGGGACATCTCTACGCTGCTGACCCTTCTCCACTCGGGATGGTTCCTGCTGGCCCCACTATGGACTGGACTTTCGCTGATGTGTTGGACTTTCACAATATTATGTCAGACCCACTCGACATCCATTGCTTTCGGTCTCCCCTAGAGGGGGGTGGGGTTACCCACATATGCGGTCCTCTCCAAGGTTTCTCATAGTCATTCACATTGACGTCCCACTGGGGTGAGTTTTCCTTGCCCGTATGTGGGCTCTGTACAGAGGATGTCGTTGTGGCTTGTACAGCCCTTTGAGACACTTGTGATTTAGGGCTATATAAATAAACATTGATTGATTGATTGATTGATTGATCTTTTGTACTGTTTATATTGTGCGCATAAATAAATAAATAAACATTCTGTCATATGAGACACTAAGGACATAAATGACCAAATGCTTCAAGCAAAAGCAACAATTACTGTGTGTCCTTTGTCTGCTGTGCTGCCTGGAGGGTCCAAAGCCCAGTCAGGTCAGACAGAGCCAAGGCTTCCCTATCTTGAGGGTTCCTCTGGACACTTTATTTAAGACTTGTACGGTTTCTTTGATGGTTCAGTCAGATGATATAGTCTTTTGATTACTTTTTTTTTTTTACAAAGCGCCTTCATGACAAAAGTGTTCATCTTTTCACAGAATCTTTACTAGTGTTTTAAGAGCACTCAATGTTCTTGGCATGACAACACTAAACAATGCACTTCGCTGTGTTTGAATTCCATGCTGCATACAATACTCAACAAAATTATTTTGGGCTCCACATTTCCAGAAAGCTAAGGACCTGGGGCCGGACTTCTCCGTTCACCATCATTCCTATTTTGTATATTCTGGAGAACGAGCGTCCTCGACATTAGACATTTGATTTTGGCCTATTTATTTTGACAGAGTTACAGGAGTGATCTGCAATTTTTAAGCTCTTTCTGCAAAACAGATAGTCAAAGATCATCTCTATGACAGAATCTGTCGAATCTTTTTGAAATGAACACGTGGACCACCAGTTAAATAGCCCAAATGATAAAAAAGAGAGGACCTAAAATGGAACCTTGAGGAACACTACTAGTAAGATGTTGTACAAATGACTACTGACTGCATCTGACGTAAACAAGCTACAGCAACACCTTAACTTGGGCGGTGTGGCTCAGTTGGTAGAGCGGCCGTGCCATCAACTTTAGGGGTCCAAGTTCGATTACAGCTTCCGCCAGCCAAGTTACTGCCGTTGTGTCCTTGAGCAAGACACTTTACCCACCTGCTCCAAGTGCCACTTGTGAGGCCCAGTGTCACTTTAAGATGTAGATAATGGCTTTCACTATGTAAAGCAATTTAAGTCTCTAGAGAAAAATTGCAACATAAATATAATTCACTTCACTTAGTTTCATAAATCACATTACTGGGAAAACATTGTAACTGCTAAAAAAAAAAATCTTGAGGAACGCCATAGTTACTGTATCACAGGTGTTTGCGAGTAAGGTTAAAATGTCAATACATGGATCCGCCAATGTGTTGACGGTGGTCCGAGTTCCTCTATACAACAAGAACACTCGAGTGTTTATCAGATTTTGCTCCAAAAACGTTTTGAACTGAACTCGGGGGACGGTTTTATTTCATTCCTGGGCTGCATTGTGCCCGGGGTACGCAAGTTGAATAGCTGTGTCATAGTGTCTAAGGCTCTACAGCCTAAACAACCCGATCTGCATCTCAGCTAGTCTATTTTGTTGTGCATCTCGTGGTTTTTTAAGATTCAAAATATCAATAATTTCAATTTTATCGTGAATTCTCCTTATCTTGTTATGCAAGCTTTCATTTCGTTGCTATCATTTGCATTTCGAATGTGTTTTGTATGTACTTTTTTGAGAGAGTATAAAATTGCCTTAACCGGAATACATTTTACTGTCTGAATTTCTGTACTTATGCACACGATTCTGTTACCTCAGGCCACAGCTGTACTTTATCGTTGTGGTAACACTGCCACTTTCCTTCGGAGCTATGATTGCTACAGTTTGCCAAATCATGAAAAAAGCTATTTTTATTTATTTATTTACAGACAGACATAGTTTTGTATTTCATTATTGTTTATTTTGTTGATATCAGAGTCCTTTCTGCAAAAAGGTCATCCCTAGAAGCACACAGCCTATGGACAGGGACCCACAGTTAAAATATACATCATCATACAAAATACTATACAATACAATACATTTCAAAATCTACCCACCAAATACCCATTTACAATTTCATTTATTGATAAAAAAGAAATCTTTAAATCCACCAAATCAGTCTCAATAACCTATTATTCAAATTTGATTAAAAGGTTGCATCTTGAAGATCTGCGATAATCTCATCATACATACAGAGGTCAAGACCAAAATTGTGCGACTAAAGTGACTTCCTCAACCATATTTAATCAAACCTTTAAAGCATGTGAGTTTTCGGTATTGTAATATTGCATAATCATGCTACAATAACCTCTAAATAAGATTAAATATTATTATTAAGCCTGCTCAGTGGCCGTGTGGTTAGAGTGTCCGCCCTGAGACTGGAAGGTCGTGAGTTCAAACCCCGGCCGAGTCATACCACAGACTATAAAAATGGGACCCATTGCCTCCCTGCTTGGCACTCAGCATCAAGGGTTGGAACTGGGGGTTGAATCACCAAATGATTCCCGAGCGCGGCCACCGCTGCTGCTCACTGCTCCCCTCACCTCCCAGGGGGTGTACATGGGGATGGGTCAAATGCAGAGGATAATTTCACCACACCCAGTGTGTGTGTGACTATCGTTGGGACTTCAACTTTAACTTTAAATAAACAAATGTGTGTCATAATAATTCAACTGTACACTAAGGAGGTACCTTAATATGTGGCCCTTGCTTATGCAAATCAAGCAGTGTGCAGAAAAAATACTCATAAATATATTTCATGTTGTTGTTTTTCTCACAATAGCAGCACTGGCTTAAATTGTTCTCCAAATGTACAACTGACCCAGTTCTCACACACATACACACACTGACACACACACACACAAGTGTTGTAAAAAGAGCCGAGGCCCAGCTGTCCTAATACTTCAGTCGAAGGCTATCCTCATCTGGGGATTTCCAATCAAGCAGTAGCGCACACATGCTCTATTGCTCCTTCACTCTGCGAACGCACTTCCACGCATTGCTGTCAGCTCCTTCCTGTTTTCGGAGACGTCTTAAGCGCGCTGGAACGGAAATGAGTGCTCCTGTTTTGTGTTTGGCTGCATTGTTCCCGGCCTCCTTTAACCGACGCCACACGTACGGCGAGTGGCGGCCAAATGGATGCTTGTGTGGCACCACATACAGACTGGGAACTGAGTCACTGGCATAGTCCAGTGGGCAACAATTAAATCTACATTCTTCTGCACTTTGTCCTTCTGTCTAGTGTACATTTAAATATTCAACTTTACAAATAAAACGTTTCCTCATTATCTTTTATTTATCTATTTTGTTTTATCATTCTAAACTGGCATCTGGTATGTACTACTCGTGGGGGTTCTGCATGTTGGATTTCACTGTGGCTTTTGCGGGTGGGCGTGGCTTGGGCTTATCTCGACTTCCGGATGCGCATGTCCCGCTGTCTGGTGTTTTGGTGCTTTAGTGTTATGTATTGCAGGGGGAGTAGTGACGGCACAGTTCCACAAGGGGGTGATGTTGCTGTATGTTTTATTATATATATGCACCATACTTGCCAACCCTCCCGGTTTTACCGGGAGACTCCCGGTATTCAGCGCCTCTCCCGATAACCTCCCGGCAGAAATGTTCTCCCGACAAACTCCCGGAATTCAGCCGGAGCTGGAGGCCACGCCCCCTCCAGCTCAATGCGGACCTGAGTGGGGACAGCCTGTTCTCACGTCCGCTTTCCCACAATATAAACAGCTTGCCTGCCCAATGACGTCATAACATCTACGGCTTTTAGAGAGTAGAGTGCACAACTGCGCACACAACAAGGAGACGAAGCAGAAGAACGAGGAAGTTACAGACATGGCGACGCCGTCGACGAACAAGATGAAGAAATACGCTTGCAAGTTCCAAAACGAATGGAAACAAGAATTTCAGTTAATCCAGGACAGTTCGAAGGGGAAGGGTTATGTTGCCTGTACATTTTGTTGAACAGACTTCTCCATTGAACACGGTGGCCGAAATGATATACTCATTTATGAACGGAGAGCGAAGCACATGGCGGCGGCAGCGCAGCACCGTTCACAGCCCAGTATTATGGGCCACCTCGCAAAATGGAGACCCGATGGTGTAACATATGCAGAGACAAAGATGGCTATGCTAAAGTACAACAATGAGTAGATGAGTGTTGTGTGTGTATATGTGTAAATAAATGAACACTAAAATTCAAGTATTTCTTTTATTTATATATATAATAAAATATATATATATATATAGCTAGAATTCACTGAAAGTCAAATATTTTATACATTATATATATATATATATATATATGTGTATATATATATATATATATATATATATATATATATATATATATATATATATATATATATATGTGTATATATATATATTATATATATATATATATATATATATATATATATATATATATATATATATATATATATATATATATATATATATATATGTGTGTATATATATATATATATATATATATATATATATATATATATATATATATATATATATATATATATATATATATATATATATATATATATATATATATATGAAATACTTGAGTTGGTGAATTCTAGCTGTAAATATACTCCCCTCTTAACCACGCCCTTAACCACGCCCCCCCACCCACCCACCTCCGGGTATCGGAGGTCTCAAGGTTGGCAAGTATGATATGCACAATATATATAATAATACACAATACTAGATATAAATAAACTAGGCTAGAGAATGGAGTGTGACCAAAAACCAAGAGTGTGTGGTGTTAGACTAGGTGTGGGTAATTACTTGAGTGTTTTACCTAGTGTTGACTCGAGAGGAGGAACAAGGCATGAAGGCAGTCCGTGGGGCAGGCAGATGGTCAGGGCGAATGGCGAGGCGTAGGAGGTCCGTGTCCAAGCGGGGGTCAAAGATCGAAGAGGCAGTCCGGCAAGCAAAGAAAACTATGGCTGACGAGACGCACAGCTCGTCGATGCGGGGACGAAGGCAGACTGCTGGGGAGGATGACAAGGAAGAACAATGAAACACGGAGGGGAATCACACAGAGAGAGAGAGAGCATAAATCTGGGTAGTCGGCTTACTGTACACAACAGCAGATTAAGTTCCGGCAAGGATCCTTGGGTCCACTGGTCTTTATTCAGGTGTGCTGATTGCTGATCGCCCACAGGCTTGCCGGTATGTGGGCGTGATGTGGCCAGCGCGAGCATGGGCGTATCTTGCCAACGGAGGGGCCGGCAGACACAACTGCCGGAGAAAAGCGGGTTTGAGCCCGCGCCGTGACAGTACCCCCC
>NC_084748.1:33594548-33609548 GCF_033978785.1 Entelurus aequoreus
TCTCGTTTATAATTCATGCCTCTCACCTGGATAGTAAAATGATGTGGACATAAACTGAAAAGTTGGTTGGAGTTACAATGCATTAAAAAAGAAAAACATATGGCGTGCTTGTCTTACATACTGTAAAGATTGTGAATGATGGGAAAAATGTCTAAAAAAAAGCAGTTCCCCTTTGAGCTACTCATAAGTAAAGAAAAAAATGGCATTTATTTTCTGAAGAATATCGGCCACCGTCGGGATTAATGACAACGGTTTCTTCATGGAACTGATTCATTCTACCTCCATTACTGAATTTTTTTTTCAAAATATGATTTAAATTGGAAGTCGAGCTGCTTCCTAAAGTAGATTGTGCCATTTCTCTTCCTTGCCCCTAATGCAGAGTTGCCGCTAGTCCGAGTTATTGGCACTGAGCATATTTTGCTGCGATTACTGACTTGTGACTCACAATAACATTGTGCAGTGATGCACAACATTCTTATTCATAGAAAAGCATGAACACTGTGTGTTTTTTGGTTTTTTTCATGCTTAAAAAAACAAGAGAACATAAAACTCATCATCAGGCCCTCAAGGGCATTTTTTTTCTTTTTAAAGTAAGCAATCTATTTTTAAGCTGTTGTTTCTTCTCGTCGTCATCACCTCCCCACGCATTCTCAAAAGAAAGGAAGTGTTGTATACGTGTCACCACCTGCATGTAAACGGTGTCAAGTGTATGCGTGGTGTGTGTGTGGTCATACTGCAGCTTTGCATGCATGTACAGTACTGCATTTATGAGATTGTGTTGGTATATGCATGTATTATATAGCCAGTGATTTCAGCAGTGAAACAGTCTGTTTTATAATGTCAACATGCTTTGTAACATATTGTACATTAAAACAGTTATTTTTGTGATGTTTTTGTGACTTTATGCTGTTAAAATTCAGACTCATTTTTTCTAATATTCCAACACTGTCCTTACTTCTTAGAAAATATTTTTTACAACTTTTTCTGTAGCCTATTTCATGGGAAAACCATATGATAGGGGTGTGAATCTTTGGGCACCTAACGATTTAATCCAATTCTGATTGCTGGGGTGAAGATTTGATTTAGAATTGTTTCTCGATTCAACACAATTTTCGATTCAAACTGATTTGGATTAATAATGACAA
Organism: Entelurus aequoreus; assembly: GCF_033978785.1. Lineage (NCBI taxonomy): Eukaryota > Metazoa > Chordata > Actinopteri > Syngnathiformes > Syngnathidae > Entelurus > Entelurus aequoreus. Next base: position 33,595,694 of record NC_084748.1, read on the forward strand.
CGAAACCTTTTTTTAGAAACAGGTTAGAGGTTAGAAAAGCTCTTTCTGGTTGCATGGAGATAGCCTAAAATGTATTTAAAAAATTTGATTCTCATTAAAAATAATACTATTTTATTTTCCTTTTTCAATATGTTTTTTTTCATTTATTTTTGAAAATTAAGAATCGATTTTGAATCGGTATGCATAAGAATCACGATTCAATTGGGAATCAATTTTTTGTGAACACCTATCCAATGATACAGTTGTACATAACTCCACATGTGTTCATTCATAGTTTCGATGCCTTCAGTGACAATCTACAATGTAATAGTCATGGAAATAAAGAAAACACATTGAATGAGAAGGTGTGTCCAAACTTTTGGCCTGTACTGTATATATATATATATATATATATATATATATATATATATATATATATATATATATATATATATATATATATATATATATATATATATATATATTTTTTTTTTTTTATTTTTTTTTTTTATTTTTTTTTTTATTATTTCTTAAATTATTTTCAGAATTGTACAACTTTATTCTTGCTGACTTAACACTTTTTCTTGTTATACTTCAATCCGATTGTTATTAAAAAAAAGTTAATTTATATCAAAATATTCAGGTTTTTTTCTTAAAATTGTGATTTTATTGTTATTTAAATCCCACTTGCTCTCTCACAGTGTTGTGACTTTTTTCTTGTACAATTACTTTTTTTTCAATGTTGCAACTTTATTCTGCTATTATAAGTTTTTGTATGTTACATCTTTATTGTACTTTTCCAAAAATGATGACTTTTTATTTGTACTATTGCGACTTTATGCTTGTATGTTGCAATTTCATTCTAGTTGCTTGACCTTTTTCCCATAGTATTACTATCTTTTCCCTGAGGGCTCAAATACTGTAAAAGACAAAAGGGGGCAAAAGTGGCAGTGAATTATTTGGTACGACGTTGCACAATGCAGTAAGCAGAATGAGAGTTTGTGAAAGACAAAAACACACCAGAAGATTTTGGAGGCTGGCGGAAGCTTGTGGTCACTGTCGAGCTGCTGAGGCAGCGCTGGCAACTCACTACTGCTTTTTTTTTTACTGGGATCAAGGCTAAATCCATCACGCTTATTTAACCCTTTCAATGTCCACACGAGGCCAGTAAACTGACAGGCCATAAGTGTTTATTTGTTTGTTTGAGCAAAAAAAAAAGGATTATAAATATTATTATATTTGGAAGGTAGAATAGCACTCGTGGGACGCTATGTGGGCGATAAGGACTAAGTCAACCCTTCATGCAAATGAGCACATTTAGGCGGATGGTGTATAAACCAACAGTATCTCAGCAAGTCCTTTACACGTGCACATAACCTCAACCTCTCACTCGTTTCCCAGCTCTGTCACACACGTGTTGACTACAGCACTATTAGCACTGTGGAGTGTGTGCACCTCTCTAACAATTTTAGGGTGAGTTGATATAATTTTTACCTTTACCAACTATGAGACTTTTTATTTTGCTCGCTCGTCTTTTGTTTTTTAGCATACGTTATTGCACAAAATCAACCTAGTCAGTTTCCACAGAGCTATGTAGATTTGTGGAAAACGAGCCAAAGACAAAGCCACAAAAGATAAAGAAATGCATTTTTAGTCTTTTTATGTATTGGTGGCAAGTTGGGCAGTGACTCCACCAGATCCAGCAGATGGGGCTGTGCTTAAAAAAAAAAAAAAAGCTGACACTGTGAGAAAAGAGTTGCTTGTGCTGCAAAGACAGACGATGGACAGATAATTGTTCGTCTAGCCATGTGTCAACATTTTTGGACATATCGGCTATTCAGCAATACCATTTTATAACTTTATAGCTGCTGGATGACTTCAGGGGCTGATAAAAACAAGTTCAATTTTTGTGTTTTGGTGCCTGCTGGCATTTTTTTTAATGCTTTTCGTTTTTTCATTTAGGAAATATATTATCATAATTAGGGATGTCCGATATTATCAGCCGATAAATGCTTTAAAATGTAATATCGGAAATTATCGGTATCGGTTTCAAAAAGTACAATTTATGACTTTTTAAAACGCCGCTGTGTACACGGACGTAGGGTGAAGTACAGAGTGCCAATAAACCTTAAAGGCACTGCCTTTGCGTGCCGGCCCAGTCACATAATATCTACGGCTTTTCACACACACAAGTGAATGCAAGGCATACTTGGTCAACAGCCATACAGGTCACACTGAGGGTGGACGTATAAACAACTTTAACACTGTTACAAATATGCGCCACACTGTGAACCCACACCAAACAAGAATGACAAACACATTTCGGGAGAACATCCGCACCGTAACACAACATAAACACAACAGAACAAACCCCCCCCCCACCTCAACCTCTTCATGCTGTCTCAGGGAGAGCATGTCCCAAATTCCAAGCTGCTGTTTTGAGGCATGTTAAAAAAAATTATGCCCTTTGTGACTTCAATAATAAATATGGCAGGGCCATGTTGGCATTTTTTTCCATAACTTGAGTTGATTTATTTTGGAAAACCTTGTTACATTGTCTAATGCATCCAGCGGGGCATCACAACAAAATTAGGCATAATAATGTGTTAATTCCACGACTGTATATATCGGTATCGGTTGATATCGGAATCTGTCATTAAGAGTTGGACAATATCGGAATATCAGATATTGGCAAAAAAGCCATTATCGGACATCTCTAATTATAATATATCTCTTAATGCACCTGGGGATAGGTTGATTGGCAACACTAAATTGGCCCTAGTGTGTGAATGTGAGTGTGAATGTTGTCTGTCTATCTGCGTTGGCCCTGCAATGAGGTGGCGACTTGTCCAGGGTGTACCCCACCTTCCGCCCGAATGCAGCACCCCCCCCGCGATCCCGAAAGGGACAAGCGGTAGGAAATGGATGGATGGCTATCTCTTAACACAAAAAGATGTCTTTCATAAAGCATTTTCTTGTGTTTGGATCATTCCAGACGAATGAATGTGCTGCAGTTGTGATGGTCCATCGCCTCTTTGCAGCGCATCAGCATACTCTAAAATTCTGTTGTCTAGGGATGTAACGATACATGGCAATAATGATAACCACTGTAAAACTCCCGACGGTTAGTATTACCGTTTTATATGAAAATGATTGAAAACCCGTGATTGATAGCAGCACTTTAGTAAATTCACGGACTGACTGGTAACAGACCATAGATGGTGAAATACCTAAATTCCTTGCAATAGCTGGTTGAGAAATGTTTTTCTTAAACTGTTAAACAATTTCCTCACGCATTTGTTCACAAAGTGGTGACCCTCACCCCATCCTTGTTTGTGAATGACTGAGCATTTCATGGAAGCTGCTTTTATACCCAATCATGGCACCCACCTGTTCCCAATTAGCCTGTTCACCTGTGGGATGTTCCAAATAAGTGTTTGATGAGCATTCCTCAACTTTCTCAGTCTTTTTTGCCACTTGTGCCAGCTTTTTTGAAACATGTTGCAGGCATCAAATTCCAAATGAGCTAATATTTGCAAAAAAATAACAAAGTTTTCCAGTTCGAACGTTAAGTATCTTGTCTTTGCAGTCAATTGAATATAGATTGAAAGGGATTTGCAAATCATTGTATTCTGGCACCAGCTCATTAGCTTAAATGCTAACATGAAAACAAAAGACATTCACTTCTTTCCTCATTAAGAAAAGACATACCCCAATCTAAACACATCGCTGTCTGAGCAAATAAGCTATTCAGTTGTGCACGTTGAACCTACAAGCTGTACTCTTGTAGAACAAAGTGATCGAGACAGAGGTGTTTTTTATGGTGTGTTTAAAGACCGTTGAACAAAGTAGGACGCCGCAACACTCGGCAAAAATAATATATGATATTGATAGATATTTGTTGCACACTTTTCATTTAAATAAATCTTAAAGTGCTACAGTACAAACCGATATTTGAAACAATCAAAGCTTAGCCATTAAAACAGATAAAACACCAAGAAGCATAAGAAACACAAAACATGCAAATTAGTGGGTTTTCTAAGAGTGTGTGTATTTATTTTAGTTCAAAAGAGTATTCATTATTCAAAAGTACTTTCTCAGCACATTAAACAATACCGCAACAATAATAACCATGATCATTTTGGTCACAATAACGTGACATTACATTTCAATATTGTTACATCTCCACTCTAGATTACAATTCTATTTTGCAGAAAAGGTGGTAGAGAGTGTGCTGTTAGTTCAACAACATCGCGCACAGGTTGGAGAGCACATTAACGTGAACATAATGCCAATAGCACACTCAAAAACCTTCAAATTAGGCGGTTTGCATCACTTTTCAATTGTACACACAATCTTAGTATATCACACGCAACACGCCCATTAACAGCACACGCAATTGTATAGTTTGCACACACTGTTTAGCGCATGGTATTTGGATATGATTAGATCAGGCCCTACTTTGCATGTAATACGTGTCCACATTCTAACACTTTGTTAAAATACTTACTTCTAATACTTAAGTACATTTTATATCAAGTACTTTAAGACTTTTACTTAAGTACTTTTCTAAAAGGTGACTTCAACTTCTACAAACGTCTTTTTCTGGTCAGATACTTTTAATCAAGTATTGCTTCAAGTACTTAATACAGGACTGCTAATAACTTATGTTGTTTTAATAGAACCCTCACACATTTTTCAACAAACTGACTCTGACAATGTCGCACACTGTGACATCTGTGTGATCCTTCATTTTCTGTTTGACCCTGAAGCTGTCACTGCGTGCGAGGAGGCACTTCCTCTCTGGGTCATCTTTCTGATTTCTCTTTACAGACACACAATGTGCGTGAGCCATGACTGGACAGGTGACCTGGGATAACACACGCCGCGTGTTCAGCATGGAGCCAACAGGTAAAAAACATGATTTACTGTAATTTGATTGTATTTTCCTGGGTTACTTTTTATGTAATGGGCTTGATTAAAGTAATTTCTTATTTCTTATTCACTTAAAAAAAATATATATATATATATTAGGGCTGCAACTAACGATTAATTTGATAATCGATTAATTTGTCGATTATTATTTTGATTAATAATCGGATAAAAGAGAAAAACTACATTTCTATCCTATCCAGTATTTTATTGAAAAAAAACAGCATACTGGCACCATACTTATTTTGATTATTGTTCCTCAGCTGTTTATAAATGTTGCAGTTTATAAATAAAGGTTTATTAAAAAAAAAAAAAAAAAAAACTCTGCGCATGCGCATAGCATAGATCCAACGAATCGATGACAAAATTAATCGGCAACTATTTTAATAATCGATTTTAATCGATTTAATCGATTAGTTGTTGCAGCCCTAAAATATATATATATATATATATATATATATATATATATATATATATATATATATATATATATATATATATATATATATATATATATATATATATATATATATATATATATATATATATATATATATATATATATATATATATATATATATATATATATATAATGTTATGCTGAAATGATGATCCTAGAGATGGGTACCGGTACTTTTTTGGCACCGACCAACTCCCGATTCACAAAAAATCCAACAGTGCCTTATTTCGGTACCAGGGTTAAGCGTAACGTTACACCCGGTTGCCGATATCTTCGCACTCCGGCACTTGGCGATGACCTTAGCAGCACTGATAGCGGACTCAGCCAAACTACCACTAGGTAATGTTACAATACCAAAAATAAATTGTCGCAGAAAAACTCCAACGTACTGAAAGTAAAGTAAGGCTCCACTTTTCCAAAAATGAGCTAGCTCAATGCTCATATACATTGGCTTTGCTATTGATGTGCTACTGATTAGCATTAGCGATTTTACATGGCAATTTTAACATCTACAAATTTGTTCATGAAAACTACAACTGAAATGCATGTTACAATCAACAACGGGTGCGTAATAACTACAACACTTACAGTATTAACACTTTTTTGGCGCATTAAAAGACTAGACAGCAAAGATTGAACTGACTAGCCAACACACCATAAACTATACATTCCTGACAGACATTTTTTAAAATGTTGCAATATTTTTATTATTTTATTATCAAAAACAATTAATATTTAATATTATGTGCATACACAAAAGTACAGAAAATTGGTACCGCTGACTACTGGTATCAATTCCCAGAGACCGGGTATTGGTAACGTATCGGTTCCAATGTGAACAGTACCCATTCACTACTATTATTCGGCCTTCGCATGTTCAGATTGTTACCATCACAAAATCTCTGTTGAATATAAAGCAAATGTTTTTAAATTACCTAAACATTCAATTTTAAAATTGTTAATAACTTAAACAAAAAATGACAAAGGCCTATTACACAGCTCAATAATAAGTCAGGTTTTAATATTTTTAGCAGTTGTACAAGTTTAAAAAGAAGTTATTGTAGTTAATCAGAATCAGAATCAGAAATACTTTATTTATCCCCAAGGGGAAATTAAAAAGTGGTTGTCTTGACTTTTATCACCAGCTGGCTGCTTCCCGACAGTCCCGGAGCACGAATTGTACCGCAGTGTCCAAGCGGTTTTGCCCAGAGAAACCGACAACCTGCATTCTCCCGACTGTCTCAACAAAGGTGCCATTCTTTAGCACAGTTACAAAGTGTGAAGAAACTAAGATTCATTTTCTCTTTCGTGACGCACATTCAGCTGACGTTGTTTCCGCTGCTTCAGCATCAGCAGAATGTTCAGCTGTTAGTCAGAAGATTTATTCTGATTTTACACGCTCATAAAAGATTGTGACACATTTAGCAAGTTGGTGTGTTTAACGCCCTGTACGTGTATGTGTGTCTGTGTGCATGTGTCTAGGCATGCTGAGATGGACTCTTCACAAGAAGGTGCAGGACAATCCGGCCAACAGCGTGTCTCTGCTGTGGGTTCTGATAAAAGAGCTGGAAAAGGTGATTGACACTCTGACTCATCTTTTGGGAATTACCGGTACATGGGAAACCTTACCATAATCTGTTTTTCACAATAAAATTCAAAGCCACTATCATGCTAAAAACTAGTTTCGATTTATTACTGAGTCTTGCTGACTTTAGTTGAAGCTTTTGTCATGTTTCTCTTAAGGCGGAGAGGTGGGACAATCGTGAATACATCATTCCTCTGCTCCACACACTCATGTATGCCATCATTCAGGTACCATTTTTTACACTGTTTAAATACAGCAAAACAGATATTATGTACTGTACAAACCTACATATATACATACATATATGTATATACACTACCGTTCAAAAGTTTGGTGTCACCCAAACAATTTTGTGGAATAGCCTTCATTTCTAAGAACAAGAATAGACTGTCGAGTGTCAGATGAAACTTCTCTTTTTCTGGCCATTTTGAGCGTTTAATTGACCCCACGAATGTGATGCTCCAGAAACTCAATCTGCTCAAAGGAAGGTCAGTTTTGTAGCTTCTGTAACGAGCTAAACTGTTTTCAGATGTGTGAACATGATTGCACAAGGGTTTTCTAATCATCAATTAGCCTTCTGAGCCAATGAGCAAACACATTGTACCATTAGAACACTGGAGTGATAGTTGCTGGAAATGGGCCTCTATACACCTATGTAGATATTGCACCAAAAACCAGACATTTGCAGCTAGAATAGTCATTTACCACATTAGCAATGTATAGAGTGTATTTCTTTAAAGTTAAGACTAGTTTAAAGTTATCTTCATTGAAAAGTACAGTGCTTTTCCTTCAAAAATAAGGATATTTCATCCATCCATCCATTTTCTACCGCTTATTCCCTTCAATGTGACCCCAAACTTTTGAACGGTAGTGTGTATATATATATATATATATTCCGGCAATCTCTCCCTTGGATCCACCAGCCATGCGGAGAGGGGGGGCTTGCTGCCTGGACAACAGCTTGCCCTCCATAGTTCCATGCCCAGGCCGTGTAGATCCACTGCAGAGGTCCACTGGAGAGGTCACTCCAGCAGATACCGGTTCTTAAGCCCATCCGATTGGCGAAAGAAACGGGTGCCAGGGGCCATCTCGCAGTGAGACCCACCCGCCTTTTTGGAACCACCCCATCGTCTCCCGAGACGGATGGATGCCGACGATATATATATATATATATATATATATATATATATATATATATATATATATATATATATATATATATATATATATATATATATATATATATATATATATATATATATACATACACATACATATGTACACATACATATACTGTATATGTCCAATGAAGTCCAGCTACTGTGCAGGTTGCATTTCATCATAGTATACAATACAGTGAAACCTCGATTTTCGAACTTAGTTGGTTCTTGAACAGGGTTTGTAAATCGTAAAGTTCGTAGATATGTAAATTTTTATATATTTATGTATTTTTTATATTTATAATTTATACATTTTTCCATAAGAAACAATGTAAATACGCATAATGGGTTCCAGCCTCAACAAAAATCCCTATTTTAGTTAAAAGGGAACTGCACTTTTTGGGGGGAATTTTGCCTATCGTTCATAATCACTGTAAGACAGATGTATTGTTTTAGTGCATTCTAACTCTTAAATAAATGTAAATAAAAGTCAGCTTACAATGGTGTCTATTCCACTCATAAAACCCTCTAAATAATCATCCAAAAAGCGGCAACAATACCCCATTTACATTTTGTGACCTGAATTTTAAACAAGTATCAGTGATATTGTGGTTATAAGCCCTAACACAGACAAAGTGTTTATTGTCACAGAGAGCTAAAATCTTGCTGCTGCTATACTGACATCATCACCGGGTGAGCTATTTTCTCGCCTTGGAGCTTGTGAAAGTTTATTGTAGATCATAAATAATGCCTCTCACCTTGACAGAAGAAGGATGACAACATAATCCGGCAAGTTGGTCAACTTTGACAATCAATTTAGACCCCGAAATGGTGAGAAAGACATAAAAAGACGCTTGGTATCACACTCCTTTTTTCTTCGCGATGAATATGAATCATTCTTCACCTACTCAGTGGCCTAGTGGTTAGAGTGTCCGCCCTGAGATCGGTAGGTTGTGAGTTCAAACCCAGGCCAAGTCATACCAAAGACTATAAAAATGGGACCCATTACCTCCCTGCTTGGCACTCAGCATCAAGGGTTGGAATTGGGGGTTAAATCACCAAAAATGATTCCCGGGCGCGGCACTGCTGCTGCCCACTGCTCCCCTCACCTCCCAGGGGGTGAACAAGGGGATGGGTCAAATGCAGAGGACAAATTTCACCACACCTAGTGTGTGTGTGACAGTCATTGGTACTTTAACTTTAACTTTAACTTCATCTAAACGGGAATATATGAACATCCTAACAGTCTGCATCCTAGTGTGAGCAGACATTGTACAGTAAGGGATGTTTTCTTATGTTTGTTGGCTCTCATGAAGTCTGCATGAATAGTAATCAGTGATGTTTCGAAGGAAAAAGCGAACATCATGATACAATTTTGAAATTAATGCACCGCTATATGCTTAAAATGATCAAAATGCATTAACATTACATGTTATTATAAATATGCATGTTACTACATTCCATATATACTTACAGTGTGTATATACAACTTTGATGGAGGTGTTTGGATGTTTTTTAAGCGCTGTATAGGCAGAATAGAGTGTCTCCCATCGACTCCATTGTAAACTGACTTTTGATCATATGTATTTACTAGTTACAATGCATATAAAAAAGAAAAACATGTGTTCTTGTCTTACATAAGGTTTGTAAAAGATGGACAACATTTTTAAAAAGTGCTGTTCCCCCTTAAGGTTTGTACACTTTGAACACAATATGAAGTGTTATACAGTACTATATATCAAACAAACATAACAGGCAGGTGATGAATTAACTATCTTTTTATCTTATGTGTTGCTGTGCCAACACGTGCACACAAACACAGAAGTCCCTTTGGTGCTCCCACAAACTATCAGAAATCACAAAAATCCTTAACTTTAAAAAACATATCGAGAAAGCTCGAGAAAGAAATGAGCATACGAGGGAGAGAAGAGATGTTCGCTTAAAAGAGGTGCCGCTGAACGAGAAGTAGTCTTCTCCTGTGCTATGAAATAAGTCCGCTCTGGCATCTTTTTTCCAGAAACATATGTTCTCATCACAATTATAAACTTGCTGTGGTAGAAAGCCGGCTTCCTCAAGCTCTTCAATACAAACAAGCACAAAATTGCTGCCAGGGACACAAAATGAATGAAGGAGGCATATTTGGCTCGATCTGAAAGTTCATAAACCTAAAAATTTGCAGATAGAGAGGTTTGTAAATGGAGGTTCCACTGTATACCGTATAAGGGAACTCAGCTTGATATCACGGAATATATGGGATTGAGGAGGGGCATGGACTAAAGGAGGCTGAGAACAAAGCCTTGTTGAACAGCAGAGAAAAGAACTGATCAATATGCAATGTGGGGGCGGCTTTGCTCGGTTGGTAGAGCAGCCATGCCAGCAACTTGAGGGTTCCAGGTTCGATTCCTGCTTCAGCCATCGTAGTCACTGCCATTGTGTCCTCGGGCAAGACACTTTCCCCACCTGCTCCCAGTGCTACCCACGCTGGTTTAATTGTAGGTTGAATATGTAGATCGTGGGTTCCACTATGTAAAGCGCTTTGAGTCTCTAGAGAAAAAGCGCTATATAAGTGTAATTCACTTCACTTTACTTCATAATGTATTGAAGCTGTAAAAGCTTGAAACCCGATCGAGAGCTGTCAAAATAAATGTGCTAATGGCATATTATGATAATTAATAATTCGATAAAATATGTTAACGCTTTTTACCTATCTGCAGTACAGAATGAGTAAAACGTCTCTGGCAACGCATTTCAGGATGTTTGTCCAAGTCGTGTTACTGTTGTGCATGCGCAAATGGGCAGTTAATCCAGCAGTGACAGAATGCTAAATAACCAATAACCAAATAAGTCAATGTTAAAGACGTTTAACAGCAGTTCCGTATTGATATACATTTCCATGGCACTTGTGTCTTCCATTGTTCGTTGGCATGGAAAATTCAAGCACAAAAAAAACATGGCTCAACAGTTGACTGACTAAAACGCACACTCTGAGGAAGGAGTTTTCTTTTCACCAAAGCACTTTTGGCTTAAAGTAGCACATTACATATGTAACCGGTGGTCTTTTCCTCTGAATTGTGTAGAATTGATTGAACATGACCGACACCATGTGTTGCTGCTCCGATGCACTTTACTGATAATACACAGAATACAATTGTTGTCAATAACTTTCTGTCATCGTCGAGCCCCTCTCCCGTTATCGTAACAAAAGGGCAAGTTACGTACAACAGTGAAATAAAACATACCTGATAATACACAGAATACAATTGTTGTCAATAACTTTCTGCCATCGTCGAGCCCCTACACAAATATAATAATGAACTAGAAAGTGAACTTAAGTTCTTAACAAGACAATACATTTTCTGTCGTTGCATGGACGCCTACTTCTCCCGTTATCATAGACAAAAGGGAAGTTGGAAGGCGTGTCCAACGCATATAAAAAGACAAGTGTCACTGTAATTATTACAGTAGGAGGGACAACGAGACAATGGTTCCACATTGACAAAACATCAAACAACATTCAGGTATTTACATGTAACTTACACATTTTGTGTAATTATAACAATAATAAAACATTAGAAAATACATTATTTACAAGACATAATTGACCCTGTTACACATAATCAAATTATTCACACAAAATGAGCAACAGGTCCACATTCATGTGGATAAATAAATATTTCTTTAGAAGAACAGACATGATTTAACATGACATGACATTTTTAACATCAAAATTATGTTAAAGGTTTTTAATAAACATGTTAAGTGCAAATAGATTCCCTTCTTTCTTGACCATCTTTGCCCAGGGAAAATGAACTGTGAGCAAGTTACATACTGCCCCTTTGATAGGCTACAGATAAATTAATAATGTGAATTCATCCACAGCAACCCTATGATTATTTCTAAATGCATGTTTTCATTATTTGACAGCATTCCTAGGAATATGTTGACGTTGTAAAAATGTGTACGAAGCGTGTACATGCATGTGTTCATATCCCAGACAGCCTACATCCCAGATGAGCTCTACAAACGTGTTTATGACGTCTGTAAGCGACTGCTGACCTACCCTCAGCCCTATTGCACCGTCGGCCTTAGCTACACCAGGCAGATAAAAACTGAACGCTCCATCCCAGGTACGAATCAGTCTTTTAGTTGTTGCCAGATTTTCCACTGAAAGCTTTTTGCTTTCATACCTCTCTCAGGATTGATAATGGATGGATGATTGACTGTGATGGTGTATGTATACTGCAGGTCTACTCTATCAGAGGATGCTGGTCGCAGAGCAAAGACTGAATAATGAACATTATCCCTTTCAAGAGAGGTTTGCCATTTATTCTAATTGTTTAAATGTTACATTAGGCTTCCTAATACTGACACATGATGTTTAATTGTGTGTAAATCCTCCCAGGGTTTTTGTTCTGGCCGACCCTGAGGTCTTTTCTGGCTCTGGGGCACAAGTTGTGATGGATGACATTGAGGCAGCAATGGCTTCCGTTTCAAGTCCAACAGCTCACATGTGCAATGTGGTCCAACATTCCATCCAGGCTGCTTTAGGAGAGCAGTGCCACGGACCCAAACTGACCAAGACCCTTAAGGTCAGTGCAACTTTCCAGTCTTGACTTGTATGTTTGGTTTAGTAAAGTGAGTATGTCTCTGTAATTATTGACTGTTCCCTTTACCCACCTACAGTATAATCACATATTGTTTTGGTGGTTTCACTATTACTCACCAACTCTATTTTTGAATTCTATTTTGTTAAACATTGACTTGGTTAGTTTTTTTCAGTTTCCCTAACATTTAATGGAACCATGCAAACAAAACCAAGACCTATTTTGATCAATTGGCTGAGTTCAAAACAAGTGTTTAAATAGTTGCACCTGCCTAGCAATAATAATAACAATAATAATTACTATTAAATAATATTTTTTTAGATATATAAAAAGAGGTTTCCTGTATACATTTTTTTAGGATTATCTTTATTTGTCTCATATACAATGTACAGCAAAATGTTTTGCTGCAATTTACCCATCCTCAATAGGCAGCCATTGTGCGGTATGGTTGAAGCTCAACATCTTTGTCTAAAATGAATGTAATAGTTATAAGGAGTTTAAAACTGAATATGATATTCACGGTCCACAATATTACATAAACCTGTGCAATCTATCTGGCCAATATGAAAGCTATATCAAGAAATCGGTCTATTCAAAAATGGCAATGCTCTGTTTTGATTGCCACTGTCAGAGAGATACTTATTCAACCTTTTATTAATTATAGTGGGTGACAATTGCATTGGTGTCGAACTGATGCATGACAGCACTGAGAGGCTAATATCACCAAAATATCAAAAGCACCTCTCAGTATTTTTAAAAATATTTTATTGTATTTACAAAAAACACACAGATATTAATCCGTCTAATAAAATAACACTGTATTGAACAATCCCAATTCCAAACCAATCCCAGCCCCGCAACACTCCAAGTAGCAATCCACAGACCAATTGAGAAGACACACAAACACAACACTAAAAACAACCAAAAATAATAATAACAACTGTATCAATAATAATAACAATACTAACGTCAATGACGGTGATTAAAAATATCAAACAACAACAAACACATCACTCATCATTTCCATTACCATCACAGCGTCACATCACAGTGTCACAGGGGCTAAAAATTGCATTGCATCTCATAAACTTGACATACCCATTTATTACCACAAGAAAGAAAGTCATATTTTAGG
>NC_084748.1:33614548-33687048 GCF_033978785.1 Entelurus aequoreus
GGCATCGCTCGATTCCGCCAATGTCAGCGCAGCGTGGGAAGCCTGCAAAAGGTAAAAGTCATGCCCGCTTTTGGTCTGCAGTGCTTATATTGCTTATATATTATATATTATTATTATTTTTTGTCGTAACATACAGTACAGTGCAAAGTCGGTTTTAGTGAGCGTTCCAAAATGTTAGAACGTACGAAAACTGAAGCAATTTTTTCCCATATGAAATAAAAAATATAAACACACATTTAATAGAGAATCATTATAGTTTTACATGAATAAAACAATGTGAAACAGATAAACCATATTTTTTCGGACTATAAGTCGCAGTTTTTTTCATAGTTTGGTCGGGGGTGCGACTTATACTCAGGAGCGACTTATGTGTGAAATTATTAACACATTACCGTAAAAAATCAAATAACATACATACACATACATACACTCATGCACATAATCACGTTTCATCAAACATATATTAACGTTGTTGCCCTAGGGTAAACTGGGTAAAACACATGGCACACTGACAAAGCTTAACCTAATTACTATAACGATCTACAAGGTTAATGTAGGTTGCTTCTCTTTCTTCCCCTCCATTTTTCTGCATTCTTTCGTATCTCAAGTTATCATTACGTATATGTATTGTTGCATTTGAACAATTGTATTGTTGATAATAAAGGTAAAGTATTGGTATTGTTTATTATCAATAGCACTAATTCTATTGGTATTCATATTGCTCCATTTTTAGTGTAATAATGCTCATTGTCATTTCTGTATTATTTTTTTATTTTCGCTAACTGCTTATTTGCTATTACTTTTACCATCATATTTGTACATGTCGTATTTGCTGATGTTGCTCTGTTGTTGTTGTTGTTGTTGTTGTGTTTGCTGTTGTTGTTTTTGTCTCTCTGTCTAATCCCCCTCTTGTCCCCACAATTCCCCCCTCTGTCTTCCTTTTTCTCTCTTTATATCCCCTCCTGCTCCGGCCCGGCTGCACCAAATGATTATATAAATACATTTAATAAAGTCAAAATACAAGTAAGGCAACAAGAGAAGTATCCTACACTTCTCTTTTGTAAAGTAAATCTGAACAGCCGATATGGGCATCTACATCTGCTATATGATTTGCCCGAGAAGCTGGGCAGGACATTATAAATAAAATAAAATTTTTAAAAAATAAAAATAAAAATAAAACAAAATAAAATATCAAATAATATTATTTAGCTCATTCACGTAAGAAACTAGACGTATAAGATTTCATGGGATTTAGCGATTAGGAGTGACAGATTGTTTGCTAAACGTATAGCATGTTCTATATGTTATAGTTATTTGAATGACTCTTACCATAATATGTTAAGTTAACATACCAGGCACGTTCTCAGTTGGTTATTTATGCGTCATATAACGTACACTTATTCAGCCTGTTGTTCACTATTCTTTATTTATTTTAAATTGCCTTTCAAATGTCTATTCTTGGTGTTGGGTTTTATCAAATAAATTTCCCCCAAAAATGCGACTTATACTCCAGTGCGACTTATATATGTTTTTTTCCTTCTTTATTATGTATTTTCGGCCGGTGCGACTTATACTCCGAAAAATACGGTACTGATGAAATGGATACATTAACATTTTGCATCACTTTATTGAAGACTTGTTGGTGAAGGGAGAGTGTTTACTTGGACAAAGCTGGACAGCCAGCTAACATTTAAAAATTTTCTCAAATAAGCACTCTATGTTGGTCTTTTCTTGTATTTCGTCAAGTCATTCACAAAAGGTAAACATGGTAGGCTATAGGCTACTAGGATCTCACAGCTACACAACAGCTAAGCAGACAATAGCACACATGTTAGACATGTAATAAGTGTCCTTAATAGGCAAATATTGCAGTCTAAAACAACATATTTATCAATGTAAACAAGGATTAGATAATTATTATTGTATAGTACTTCCACTTGGGATCTGAGCCGAGGATGTTGTTGTGGCTTGTGCAGCCCTTTGAGACACTCGTTATTTAGGGCTATAAAGGAAAATTTGATTGATTGATTGATTGACACGTGCAAAGTCTCCAAAACAGAAGCATATTAAAAAGTATCCAGTAATTGCATCTGTTAAATGAGCAGAATAGGGCGTGGATTCTATTCTGTGTCTCTGTCTTCATTGATATGCAAAATATATGCTGATCAGCTAAGCGGCCATAATCCTTGGGGGAGAAGATACAGATATAATTATTTAACACGCGCTACGTGATTTATCAACACTTATGACCGTTTTACGAGCACTGTTTAGGGATATTTCTCTTGTTGCCTTATTTGTATTTGACTTTATTAAAGGGATTTATATTAATGTTTGGCGCAGAAGGGGATAGAAAGAAAAAACATAAGTACGACAGAAGGGGAAATTGTGGGGACAAGAGGGGGATAAGATATACAACAGAACAGCATCAGCAAATGCGATATGTACAAATATGATAGCAAAGAAGCAGTTAATTAGGTAAATACTAATAACACAGAAATGACAATGAACATTATTGCACTACAAATGGAGCAATAAAAATACCAATAGAAATAGCACTATTGATAATGAATAACAATAAAAGGCCCTGAGTGTTTCTCTGAAGCTGGATCTGTTTAGCACACAGCTTTTAAAACCTTGTGTTCAGGCTCAAAAATATAAGGTTCCGGATCATCGTTTGTTCCAACATCATCGTTGTTGGCTCTCATGAAGTCTGCATGATTAGTAGTGTTGTTGTTGAAGAGAAAAGTGAACGTTCTGATGCGTCTGTGAAATGAATACGCTGCCGTATGCTTACAATTTGATTTGGTGGATTTAAAGATTCCTTCTTTATAAATGTCAACCTGTTGATAAGTTGGTATAGCATTGTAAATGGGTATTGGGTGGGTAGATTTTGAAATTAATTGTATTCTACTGAATTTTGTATGATGATGTACAGTATATTTTAACTGTGGGTCCCTATCCATAAACTGTACGCCTTTAGGGATTACCCTTTTGCAGAACGAACTCTGATATTAACAAAAGAAACAATAATGTCATATAAAATGGTCTGTACATAAATAAATAAATGAATAAAGAAATAAAATACAATTACCAAATGACACAGATATTACATATCATTATGAATGTGCCTGTTACTACATTGCATATATATTGACAGTGTGTATATACTGTAAAACGTTGTGTTTGGAGTTTTTTAGTGCGCTTTGTAGGCGGAATAGATCTACTTCCATTGGCTCCATTGTTAGCTGACTTTTTATAGCGTTTCTTTACGAGTTAGAATGCATTAACCAAAAGAAAAACATACTGTATGTGTTCTTGTCTTACATAAGGATTGTGAATGATAGGCAACATTCCAGAAAAAGTGCAGTTCCTCTTTAATGAAACTTTTATTACTCAAGCTATTTGTGTTTCACACTTAAAATCGCTGAGTTTGGCCTGCGACCTATTGGCACATTTTCACTTTGGCCCTTGGGAGGAAAAAAGTTTAGGCACCCTTGGTTTTTAGACTGCTGGTTCTTAACCTTTTTAAACCCGCGCCCAACTTTTCCACTACAGAGGGGCCCGGGGTGCACTCAAAGATTAACACTTAATTAGTAATCTTACAGGGCAGTACGGTGGCACAGGGGTTAGTACGTGTGCCTCACATTACGACCTGTCCAGGGTGTACCCCGCCTTCTGCCCGATTGCAGCTGGGATAGGCTCCAGCACCTTCGCGACCCCGAGAGGGACAAGATTAGGGCTGCAACTAACAACTAATTTGATAATCGATTAATCTGTTGATTATTATTTCGATTAATCGATTAATAATCGGATAAAAGAGACAAACTACATTTCTATCCTTTCCAGTATTTTATTGAAAAAAAAACAGCATACTGGCACCGTACTTATTTTGATCATTGTTTCTCAGCTGTTTGTAAATGTTGTAGTTTATAACTAAAGGTTTATAATAAAAATAAAAAAAAGTAGCCTCTGCGCATGCGCACAGCATAGATCCAACGAATCGATGACTAAATTAATCGCCAACTATTTTTATAATAGATTTTAATCGATTTAATCGATTAGTTGTTTCAACCCTAGACAAGATGAATGGATAGTGTTCTTAATCTGGATTTTAATGGTATTTTATAATCATATCTAACCTACTTACAGTTTACAACCTTGTCAAATGATATGAAATCATGCGTTAATCACACAAATTATTTATTTAAAAAACTTTAGGCTTAGGTCAGGCTGATTAGGAAAAACAAGTACAAATGAAATATACTGCATAAGAAGGGACTCATTAATAACTGAAAAATAAATGTACATACAGTTACATAGTGCTAAATTAAATCAACTAAATAAATAACAAATATGTTTAATTAAATTGTCGATACAATTAAAGTACAAATGAAAATATAGCTTTGTCAAAATTTTTGCGCTTAAGAAACTTCTTTATGACTTTAGCTACAGACTTTTTCTGTTTGATACTGTCATTACTGCCACAAGTGGTGAAATAGTGTATTACAACTAAAACTGCTGCGCATACTTGCCAACCCTCCCGAATTTCAGTGCCCCTCCCGAAAATCTCCCGGGGCGACCGTTCTCCCGAATTTCTCCCGATTTTCACCCGGACAACAATATTAAGGGTGTGCCGTGATGGCACTGCCTTTAGAGTCTGCTTTTTCACCATACAAACAGCGTGCCGACCCAGTCACATGCTGCATGAGGCTTCTGCATACACACGAAAGTGACTGCAAGACATACTTGATCAACAGCCATATAGGTCACACTGAGGGTGACCGTATAAACAACTTTAACACTGTTACAAATATGTGCCACACTGTGAACCCACACCAAACAAGAACGACAAACACATTTCGGGAGAACATCCGCACCGTAACACAACATAAACACAACAGAACAAATACCCAGAATCCCTTGCATCCCTAACTCTTCCGGGCTACAATATACGCCCCCCCCCCCCCCCCCCCCCGCCCCCCAATCTCCCGAATTCGAAGGTCTCAAGGTTGGCAAGTATGCTGCTGTGTCCCATACGGACAAGAGCTAAGAAGCCCTATAGTTAAGAAATACTGGTTTAGACAATAAAAAAACAGAAAGTTTGCTGGTTGCAGCAAAGTAGTGGGCTTGATTTTGCCTGAGTTGCCTCAAGACATGATTACTATTGACAACCAAATCCACATAATTGACAAAATTCTTAACGATCAATTGTCAATAATTACGCTGAAAACTGTGTGCAGTTCCAACCTGAACTGGTGGCTTTTTGGAGACTTACGTTCCTGCATTTCTTTTTCCCAGCGAGCAAGAGTCGGTCAGGTTGTCCCGCCGTGGAGGCATGAAGGTGAAGCCGTCCGTGAAGGACAGCGTGGTGCTCATGCAGGACACCCTGGAAGGTCACGCCAGTCTGTGGGCAGGAGGACTCGGGGGCAGGGAAGGAGGAAGGCAGGTCACGCTGCAAAGGCGAGCAGGAAGCAGTGCGCCTCAGAACCCCTTCCCCAAGCAGCAAAGACACTTTACCGCAAGGATCGTGGTCATGGGGGGTGATAGTATCGTGGGCCGCCTGGCTAAAGCCTACTACTGCTTAAGGTGAGGGATTCAACTCTTTAGTTCAGGTTTAGAACTCGTACAGAGCTCTAGTATCATAAGTCATTTTTCGTTTTTTCATCACATATTGGTGAGGGACCATGAAATAGTCTCACAACATTAGGTACACCAGCACAAGCCAATGGGACCAGTAGTTCTCAAACAGTGGTACACCAAAGAATCACTTAATTAAAGGCCTACTGAAATGAAATGTTCTTATTTAAACGGGGATAGCAGATCCATTCTATGTGTCATACTTGATCATTTCGCGATATTGCCATATTTTTGCTGAAAGGATTTAGTAGAGAACATCGACGAGAAAGTTTGCAACTTTTGGTCGCTGATAAAAAAAAGCCTTGCTTGTACCGGAAGTAGTGTGACGTCGCAGGTTGAAGGGCTCCTCACATTTCCCCATTATTTACACCAGCAGCGAGAGCGATTCGGACCGAGAAAGCGACGATTACCCCATTAATTTGAGCGAGGATGAAAGATTCGTGGATGAGGAACGTGAGAGTGAAGGACTAGAGTGCGGTGCAGGACGTATCTTTTTTCACTCTGACCGTAACTTAGGTACAAGGGCTCATTGGATTCCACACTTTCTCCTTTTTCTATTGTGGATCACGGATTTGTATTTTAAACCACCTCGGATACTATATCCTCTTGAAAATGAGAGTCGAGAACGCGAAATGGACATTCACAGTGACTTTTATCTCCACGACAATACATCGGCGAAGCACTTTAGCTACGGAGCTAACGTGATAGCATCGTGCTTAAATGCAGATAGAAACAAAATAAATAAGCCCCTGACTGGAAGGATAGACAGAAGATCAACAATACTACCAAACACTGGACCTGTAACTACACGGTTAATGCTGTCCAACCTGGCGAAGCCTAGCAATGCTGTTGCTAACGACGCCATTGAAGCTAACTTAGCTACGGGACCTCGACAGAGCTATGCTAAAAACATTAGCTATCCACCTACGCCAGCCCTCATCTGCTCATCAACACCCGTGCTCACCTGTGTTCCAGCTATCGACGGCGCGACGAAGGACTTCACCCGATCATTGATGTGGTTGGTGGCTAGCGTCGGATACCGCGTCTGCTATCCAACTCAAAGTCCTCCTGGTTGTGTTGCTGTAGCCAGCCGCTAATACACAGATCCCACCTACAGCTTTCTTCTTTGCAGTCTTCATTGTTCATTAAACAAATTGCAAAAGATTCACCAACACAGATGTCCAGAATACTGTGCAATTTTGCGATGAAAACAGAGCTGTTTGTATTGGGATACAATGTGTCCCAATACTTCCGCTTCAACCATTGACGTCACGCGCAAACGTCATCATACATAGACGTTTTCAACCGGAAGTTTCCCGGGAAATTTAAAATTGCACTTTATAATTGGCATGTGTTGCAATGTTAGCATTTCATTATTGATATATAAACTATCCGACTGCGTGGTCAGTAGTAGTGGGTTTCAGTAGGCCTTTAAATATTCAAACACAGTGTTACTGTTCAAACTGTGTCTAATGTTACAGTGACCAAAAATGTTAAATATACTTGTTTAATAGAACCTCTGCCTTGTTTTAAATGAATATTTAGGCCTGCTACGCCAATATATTTCAATGTTGGTCATTATGGTGGTATTTGCTGACAAAGTTTGAGAACCACTAAATTAGACAATTCAGATTTTACTAAAATAATGCTCAGTTATGTTTTATTTTGCTCTTCCAATGTCAACACTTGGTGGATTTTAATTACAGCTTATTGCAAGGAATTGTGCAGTTTCCCCCATTGTTGTGGCCAGCATGTAATGAGTAGGTAATGAGTTTGTAGAGTCATTCAAGCACTAACAATACAGTTTAATGACCTTTAATGATCACAGGTACACACGGCCAAAATTAGTTTCCTCCATCGGGTGGCGGAGCTCTCCCTCAGAGATAGAGTGAGAAGTTCTGTCATTCGGGAGGAGCTCAAAGTAAAGCGGCTGCTCCTCCACATTGAGAGGAGCCAGATGAGATGGTTCTGGTCAGAATGCCCCCCGAACGCTTCCTGAGGGAGGTGTTTAGGGCACGTCTGACCGGTAGGAGGCCACAGGGAAGACCCAGGACACGTTGGGAAGACTATGTCTCCCGGCTGGCCTGGGAACACCTCGGGATCCACCCGGGATGAGCTGGACAAAGTGGCTGGGGAGAGGGAAGTCTGGGCTTCCCTGCTTAGGCTGCTGCCCCCGCGACCCGACCTCGGATAAGCGTAATAAGATGGATGGATGAATGGACCTCTGCTCTAAGGAGAAGGGGGATATTATCACCATTTTATAGAATGGGATTGTCTAACACATTTTGTTAGGGCTGTGAATCTTTGGGCACCGCACAATTCAATTTGATTCTTGGGGGTAACGATTCAGTTCAGAATTGATTCTCGATTCAAAACAAATCTTGATTCAAAATGTATACTTTTTTTTAATAACATTGGATGCCAGTTGTATGATTAACTACATTCCTCCATAAAATAGATAAACAGCTATGATCAATTTCTATATTACTTAAAATACAAATAAGGCAACAAGCGAAATATCCAACACTTCTCTTTTCTAAAGTAAATGTGTACAGCAAATATGGACATCTACATCAACAATATGATTTGCTTGAGTGGCTGGACAGGACATATTGGGAAAAAATAAGTTTTTTTTCATCAATTAAGAATCGTCACAAATAAGAATCACGATTAATCTGAAAATCTAATTAATTGTTTTTGACACCCCTACTATTTGTGCTTCTTACCTATCTTGGCTTTCATTGCAGGAAAAGGGAAGCACGGAGACTTTTTCTTACTACAAAAGTCAACCTGCAGTTTTATTACATTCCCGTTGATGCAGTGTCAACTACCACCTCCTCTGGCAAGGTGCGACAAGTGTTTGTATAAATACACGCAAGCCTTCTAGTAAACATACATGGTGGATGTACCATAAGAGAAGTTCAGCATGTGGAAAAAATTTGCTTGTTTGGACATTTGGGTTTACTGTGCAGACTTGATCTTCCCTGCTGTTGTCATTTGTCCCATAGGAGAACCATCAGTCCAAGCAGAGTTCCTGCACACTCGGATCCTACCTGAGCAGGGTTGACCCGTGGTACAACTGCAACATCAACAGTTTGGGCTGCATGATCCCCAAACTGGCTAAAATGGTAAAATAAACTTGTCAAAACAAGTCTACAAAGTAAACACAGCCAGACAAGCTTGTTGCATTTTGCATTGCCTGGTGTTGGGACTAACGCGTTACAAAGTAACGCATTGCTGTAACGCCGTTAGTTTCGGCGGTAAATAGTAATCTAACGCGTTATTTTTTATATTCAGTAACTCAGTTACCGTTACTAGATGATGCGTTACTGCGTTATTTTACGTTACTTTTTATGTAGTATCGGCTAGAAACAGAAGATCTGAGTGTGTTTTATTGCAGCGCTGCGGTGGAAAAGAAGAGGCGTGCTTTCTGTGGGTGAGGGCGGGGGGGTCTCCCATACCGTAGTTGAAGAGCGCAGGGGAGACGTTCCTCCAGGGCCTATGTACTTCGGGGCTAACCTTCACTTTACCCAGAAGTGGGTCTTTACAGCTGAGGGTGAATGACGTGGCCGGCGGTTTGTTGCAGCTTTGTGACTTTATTGGTGTTATGCACGCAGCCATCCACCAAGCTAGAGCACCTGCACGCGCTCACTGTCGCCGTTCCCTCACCTCTCTCGCCCACTCACTCACTGACGTCACTCACCTCACATGCTGTCATATCTTAAAGGGCCACACACACACACACATACGCTACTCTCATAACAACTAACATGACATCATGGTGAAGCCAGAAGTCGAGTGTCTTAACATTCTCACTACCTTTCTTTTGTCGAGCACAAAGAAAATAACATTTTAGTTAAATGTAAGTTGTGTCAAGGATCAAAGATCCTATCTACTTAAAGTTAAAGTGCCATTATGTTGCAGCTATTTAAAATAGTTTTGTCAATTTGTTGTGGCCTGAAATAAATTGGCCCTTTGAAACATATCTTTGTCTTTGTGTGTTGTATGTAGACCACATTGCTTAGCAGAGTTCAGTGATGCAAATGCATGTCAAGTTGATCAACACATTGTATTATTCTCCAGTGCAATAACAGTACTGAAATGAAGGCTAAAGGCCATTAATGGGAGCCTTAAAAAAAAAAGGGGAAAGAAAAAAGTAACTAAATAGTTACTTTTCACAGTAACGCATTACTTTTTGGTGTAAGTAACTGAGTTAGTAACTGAGTTACTTTTGAAATAAAGTAACTAGTAACTGTAACTAGTTACTGGTTTTCAGTAACTAACCCAACACTGGTCCTAACCGTCACATGGGTGCATCTCACGTCGTTCTAATTAATCCACAGCTTTGTCAAAAACTAGGCTTTTACAAAGGTAAATAATTGCTCAGTTTTAATTGACTCTGCATTGTTCTGCAGCAACAAACAACCCCAGCAAAGCCCAAAGAGCCATTTGTGTCTGACGTTATTTCTTACTACGTACGTATGGGCCAACAGCCGGTCTACTTCAACATCTACTGCGTAAAGGTAAGAAATCACGTCTTATTTGGCTACACAAATTAACGATGTGTTATGTCCATTTTAGCAGGCAAACCACATAAAGAATAAATACTAATCCCATGTTTACGTTCTGTTGAATGTATACTTATATTCAGTCCCATCTGTATTTTGCAGGCTTTGATTGCTGTTGCCTAAAATGCCTGACTTTTCCGCAGCTTTTTCAAAAAGTTGCATTAAAAGTTAGGATTTTTTATTTTTTCTCAATTATTGTGTCAGTTTGTGATTTTATGAATATGTTGTCTATGCTTTTATGTTGTTTTTTTAAGTTTGTTTGTTTTTTTACATGTCCTGTCCAGGGGTAAATATTATTGTTGATTTAGAGCAGGGGTGTCAAAGTATTTTTAGATCGGGGGCCACATGGAGAAATATCTACTAAAAAGAAATATCTACTCCTAAGTGGGTCGGACTGGTAAAATCACGGCATGATAACGCAAAAATAAAGACAACTTCAGATTGTTTTTTTTGTTTAAAAATAGAACAAGCACATTCTGAAAATGTACAAATCATAATGTTGTTGGGTTTGTTTACATTTACATGTTGCGGTTAATAGTATTCTATCTTTATTTGTTGTTATTTATATTTTCTGAATAAATTATGTGATAATGTTCATCAGTCAACTCATTGGTGGTAATTTTCAATCTTTTCAAAATCAAATTACAGTGTATTATTTATGTAGTTTGATCATTTTCCTCGACTGGTGCACTAACATCATGTGGTTCATTTTTTTTACATATGTAGCATCATCTACAAAGATACAAATAATTGCTATTGCGACATCCAGTGGACACATTTGGAACAGCAGTTTCTTTCATTCAAACATGACAGGTTAATTTTTATACTTAGCAAACTCATCCCGCGGGCCGGATAAAACCTATTCGTGGGCCTGATCCGGCCCTCGGGCCATACGTTTGACACCCCTGATTTAGATGATCGTATCTGCTGTTCATACTTACTTTACAAACGTGAAGTGTGGGATACTTCTCTTGTTGCATTCTTCGGGTTACGCTTTATTAAATGTTGGGATATTTTTAAGTGTTTGAAGCAACCGGACCGGAGCAGGTGGGGATAGAAAGAAGAAAAAAAATAAACAGAGAGAGGAACTGTGGGGACATGAGGGGGACACGACAGAGAGGGACAAAAACAACTACATTAGCAGATGCAATGTATACAAATATGATACCAGTATGTATTAGTAAAGTGGAAAGTAATAACACAGTATTAACAATTAAAAAATGTTTACACTACAATTGAACCAATAATGATCATACTTATAATACTGATAATGATGTCTATGTTATAAGTGTTGTTGGTACACCCACCCCCCCAAATCTACCAAAATGTGCTTTACTTGCATATTAAACTTAAGTGCACATTTTGGCAGTTTGGCATCAATGTACCAGTGCCTCAACGATCTCATGGGCCTCTTTTCAGATGCCTAAGTTTTTTCCAAGAAATTGTGAAGTGATAAGTTTTTTGGCCTATTTTTAGCCTCAACAGGGTACACTTGTATTCCTGTGAGGAAACAACAAAAATGGTACCTTTGCCTTTTTATTAAAAAAAATGTAATTTAACACTTTCACGGTTGAATATAATTTATGCTGAAGACTAAACAATGCAAATACTTTAGTCTTAGGGGACATTAACATATAAATTATACTTTCTCTACCAACTGAACACGGGCTTATTTAAAGTATATACATTCATTTTGTAGTCATCTCCCTTGAAAAGATGTTCTGCGTGCATAGTTTGCAAAACAAACACCAGCCAAGACTCCCTTATTGCTGGGTTGGACGTGACGCCTGGACGCTAAGTGCTCAAACTCAAGAACATGCCGGGCAAACAAGAGTCAAACAAGGAAGAAGTCATTTGAAAGCGGAGTAAAAAAAAATCTATTTACGAATATAGTTCATCACAGAGGGAGACAAGTTGTTAGGATAAACAAAAAAAGCAGATAAAGGTTGGTGTCTTATTAAGCCGAGTCAACAGCATATCGAGTTTTTTCCTTGTCTATGTGAACTTAAAACAAACTGTAAAAGCCTGTTTATCATTTTTTAACCTTTCTTATTATTTATTTACAAACGTTTGTACTTGCATATGAGCGGTTTTCTTTCGGAAACTTGCACATGGAATGAATTAGTATGCTGTTGTTAGCATCACAAAATTAATACATCTCTCGCATGCTGCATATTCATAGCAGAAACATATTGTATCTGGATATTGCTAATTATTGCTGGAAATTAAACATTGCCAGAGTACAGGGAAGTGACTTAAAAAAAAACATTGTTGGACAACAGGGAAGCAACTCAATCTAACTAAACATTGTCGGACAACAGGGAAGTAATTTAATCTAGCTAAACATTAAGACAAAATAGTAACTTCCCACTTCAACTACTGCAGATGCCAAATTATAGGTGGCAGCAAAATATTTGGCTTGCAACGGGAGATGTATTGCAAAAAATTAGACTTATAGTCATATGTCATATAAAAATGTTTTGCCTGACAACACATAAACTAACAACAATGACATAGCGTTGACAGTACTCGTTAACGTCCATGAAATACGAATAAATCAAACGATGTATTTCATAATGGATAGAATAGGATAGGATAGACTTTTACTCATCCCACAATGGTGGTGATATGTGGTTGCAGTGCAGATTCAAAAAGTCCACAAAAAAGTGTTAAAAGTAGCGCAAAAGTCACAAAAGTGCCACGCCTCGTTGCGCAGTCCCAAAGCGGTTTAAAAGGGACCGATTATGCAAAACCAACTTTTCTTACCTATTGGTACCTGTTGTTGTGTTTTTGGGATCTGCATAAGTCCAGAACATTTGAAAACAAACCATGGAGGCATGGCGGAGATATTTATAAAACCATCTTGTTGCCTTCCTTCTTACTTACCCCAAACGAGCCGTTTGGGATGTTTTCCTAAATGTGACGTCAGCAGATATCTCTGTATATGGTAGAGATTTACCCCAAGTGCTTTGCGTGAGTACGCCATTGTACTTGCAGTCAATAAGCTCCTTGTTTTTCTCTATCCTCTTGTTGTGGGGCAGACTGGCTCATACATGCACATGCATCCTGCGCCATTGCCATTTCTAATACAAAGCAGCGTACAGTTCTAACTTATATCTGTCAGTAGACTCCATATGGAAGTGCATAAAACTACAACAAAGATGGCGGGAAAAAGACCCAGCCGAAGTGGAGGCACGTAAATAAGACCGCCCACAAAACAGCGCATCCTGAAGAGATGGTCAGAAAGCGGCTCTAAAACATAATCAATGCAAAATCTTGACCAAATAATACTGTTACATGTTATGCAGACCACAAAGTTTACCAGTTCAAACGTTAACTATCTTGTCTTTGCAGTGTATTCAATTGAATATAGGTTGAAAAAGATTTGCAAATCATTGTATTCTGTTTTTATTTACGATTTACACAACGTGCCAACTTCACTGGTTTTGGGTTTTGTAAATGCACGTTTTTGCAGTTTGACAGCAGTGTACCAGAGCCTCAAGGATCTCACAGGCCTTTTTTCAGATGCCTAATTTTCTTGGAATTAAAAAAAAAAAAAAGGAAACAACAAAAAATTGTATCTTTGCCTTTTTATTCAAAAAAAGGTAATTTAACACTTTCACGGTTGAGTATAATTTATAAATATATTTAATATAGTCATTCACATCGACGTCCCACTGGGGTGAGTTTTCCTCGCCCTTATGTGGGCTCTGTACCGAGGATGTCGTTGTGGCTTGTGCAGCCCTTTGAGACACCTGTGATTTAGGGCTGTATAAATAAACATTGATTGATTGATTGATTGAATTTATGCTGAAGACTAAACAATGCAAATACTTTACTCTTAGGGGACATTAACATGTAAATGATACTTTTTGTACCAACTGAACACGGGCTTATTTAAACTACATCCATTCATTTTGTAGTCATCTCCCTTGAAAAGATGTTCTGCGTGCATAGTTTGCAAAAAAAACACCATCCTGCGCCGTTGCCATTTGTAATACAAAGCAGCGTACAGTTCTAACTGATATCTGTCAGTAGACTCCATATGGAAGTGCTAAAAACTACAACAAAGATGGCAGGGAAAAGACCCAGCCGAAATGGAGGCATGTAAATAAGACTGTCCACAAAACGGCGCATCCTGAAGAGACGGTCAGAAAGTGGCTCTAAAACATAATCTTTTAAAAATCTTTACCAATGAACCACTATTACATGTTATGTAGACCACAAATAAGTGTTTTTTTAAACCAAAAAATGTAAAAACTACAGCTGTCAAAGCTAACGTGATAATAATGCCTTAACTATAAGTTCCTTTAACGGCGTAAATGTTTTTGATGCACGATCAATGCGCACACATACTTTTTGACCCTTGGGGCCGTTTAGGAGCTTGGGAAAATGTAATGGCGTTCAGTTACTGTTGAGCCACAAGCAGGGACATTTTGAGCAGAAATGTGTGACAGTGAGTGCCTACAGCAGCATCTTTTGCACCTAAATCTTGGAAATTTACATTTTTAATATTATGAATCTGTGTACTTGTTTTGAATGTTTTTGTCTTAATTTTAACATCAACTTGCCAACTGACTGTAAATGGAAATTAGCCAATGGCTATAATCTCACATATTTACACGCCAAACGTTCATTAATATGTATTGTCCCTTTCAAATGAACTAAATTTCAATTGCACAAACAAAAAGGTACTTTATGGAAATCCTATGTCCAAAGCCATGGCAAGTCGTTCTCCCGACAAGACAAGACTATTTTATTTCGATCGCTGTGAGCCGCCATCACAAGAGCAAATGCTTGCTGCGCGCTTTGCTGCTAGCAGAGATGGATGTTCTCTTTTATGTTTTAGATACAAATGTACTGCATTGATAACATAAAATGTAGATTGTTACTGTAACTGGTTTACTAACATCGGGTAAAAGCTCAGCAGAAAGGAAAGACAGTTGGCATGAAGACTTTATATTCTTGATTCTTGTCACATTGTCAAAACATGTCAAAACACCTCTTTTCAAACCATTCACACACTTCCGGCTTCACAATAATAGTGCTACGTGTCATATCCGGTATAACTACAGTAACATAAGGAAAAATGTCTTAAATTATGATCATGCTTTGATTGTCAAATATGTTTTGTAATGTAATCTGTGATATTTCTCCCTAAAGAAATGCTAATACATCAGTTGATGAATATAGAGGAGGACATTTTGTGGCAGATTAAAATCAAGTGTATATTATCTTACACTATGTTCTGGTTGATATTCCTCAATTACAGAATGTTTAGCAGGCTGCATATTACACTTATTAATTAATAGAGAAGGTTAAAACATTGTCACGCAGCGATATGAATACCATTAACTGTACTTGTACAACACGTACAGAAGATCAGTAGCATTTATTCAGGTAAAAATGTCACATTTTACCAGACATCCTTGACAATCAAAACATGTTTGTAACAATCCACATTTTCAATCAATCAATCAATGTTTATTTATACAGCCCTAAATCACAAAAGTCTCAAAGGGCTGCACAAGCCACAACGACAACACAGAGCCCACACAAGGGACGTCGATGTGAATGACTATGAGAAAGCTTGGGGAGGATCGCATATGTGGGTAACCCCCCCTCTAAGTACAGTCCCTAGTGGATCCAACATAACAGTGAGAGTCCAGTCCATAGTGGGGCCAGCAGAAGACCATCCCGAGCGGAGACAGGTCAGTAGCGCAGAGACGTCCCCAACCGATGCATAGGCGAGCGGTCCACCCCGGGTCTCAACTCTGGACAGCCAGCACCTCATCCATGGTCACCGGAACCGGAATAACCCAGCGAGGGGGCAGAGGAGAAAAGAAAATGGCAGATCAACTGGTCTTTTGTGTTAGTAACGCGTGAAACTGGTATCTAAACATGGTGTAGCTCCTCCTCTAAATGCAAGTGCTCCTACAGCAGGATTACAAATTATGTATTCTAACTAAATACCAAATCTGCCAAGACACAACGTAATTTTATGTTTTTTTGTTTTTTTTTAATCGTCATTAAAAAGATTGTTTATGTCCATTTTGTGTTGATGGTCAAAAAACATCTAATTAAAGCCAACTAATTGTCCAGTCATAGTAATAAAACCTTGAAAATGATCTGTTTCGGGTACACTTATTAATGATGAAAAAATTACATTTATCTGTGATTAATTGCAATTAGTTGTGAGTTAACTATGAACAAACTGTGATTAATCACGATTGAATATTGTAATCGTTTGACAGCCCTAGTTCCAACGCATTGCTCGTAGTTTACCCGCTTTCGTTGAAAAACATTGGGGTAGCGTTGAGGTAGATACAGTATACTGTAGAGCTGTGATTTATGTGGGTTGATGAGAGACAATGAAAGATTAACATCACATCATCCATACCTATGTCAATGTAAACAAGGAAGTGAGGACGTGGGTGCAAGAAGAAATTAGATTGCTTTGACAGTTGCATATTGACAAATTCCCTTAGTGTAAACAACAACGGTTCCCTGAAATGTGCGGAGATTTAAGAAGTTGCGAGTCCGCCCATAATTTAGAGGGAATGATTGAATTTACGTGGATTGGCATGATCGCAAAATCCTGTAGGGTTTAATTATTGACTTACCGGTACTTGTGGGATACTTGCATACAACCAGTAATATTATAATCATATCAATATTTTTTCTTTTTGGTTACAGTACTAGATATAGCTTGTGTGGTATGTTTTTGTAACATTTTGAGAAGCGATGCATTGTTTGCACCTTGCTAAAAGGCACTTCAGCAACACTTGAGAAACATACTGACCTCTTTCAAGCAGCCAGGCCTAAGTTTTCTATATTTTCATGGTTATATTATTGTTTTCTTTCTGTATTGCTTCCTATTAGATCACCTTTAAAACCATGACAAAAGAACCAGTGGAGGATGTCTTCCTCACTCATTTGGATGTAGATGTTCCTGAACTCCGACCCTCCATGGCTCCAATGAGAGGTGAGTTGGCTGCAAACAGTACATTAAATGTACCTTTTTACTGTGTACTGAACACCACCTGCATGTACATATAGTATATGACAGCATAACTTTTTCTCAAACAGAGAAGCAGAAGAAGAGCATAGCAGATGTATGCGGGGCCCTTGTCTGCATCAATTACAAAAAAGTGAGATGGGTTTTTTTGGTTTGGTTTTTTTAGATTAATGCCGTTCCTCCATACAGTAGCTAATAATTTTGCGTATGTGTGCGCAGGTGATACTCAGTGGTCGTGACGTCGACAGAGGGATGCCAGTAAGGACAACTGGCGTTCGCATCAGTGCTATGCCTTCCAATGCAACAGAAGGTTTATTACCATCATATTATTTCATTTCATAGTAAATAGAGATGTCCGATAATATTGGACTGCCAATATTATCGGCCGATAAATGCTTTAAAATGTAATATCGGAAATTATCGGTATCGGTTTCGTAATTATCGGTATCGGTTTCAAAAAGTAAAATTTATGACTTTTTAAAACGCTCCTGTGTACACGGACGTAGGGAGAAGTACAGAGCGCTATTAAACCTTAAAGGCACTGCCTTTGCATGCCGACCCAGTCACATAATATCTACAGCTTTTCACACACACACAAGTGAATGCAAGCATACTTGGTCAACAGCCATACAGGTCCCACTGAGGGTGACCATATAAACAACTTTAACACTGTTACAAATATGCGCCACACTGTGAACCCACACCAAACAAGAATGACAAACACATTTCGGGAGAACATCCGCACCGTAACACAACATAAACACAACAGCACAAATACCCAGAACCCCCTGCAGCACTAACTCTTCCGGGACGCTACAATATACACCCCCACCCCCACACCACCACCACCACCACCTCAACCCCACCCACCTCAACCTCCTCATGTTCTCTCATGGAGAGCATGTCCCAAATTCCAAGCTGCTGTTTTGAGGCATGTTAAAAAAAAATAATGTACTTTGTGACTTCAATAATAAATATGGCAGTGCCATGTTGGCATTTTTTTCCATAACTTGAGTTGATTTATTTTGGAAAACCTTGTTACATTGTTTAATGCATGCAGCGGGGCATCACAATAAATGTAGGCATAATAATGTGTTAATTCCACGACTGTATATATCGTATCGGTTGATATCGGAATCGGTAATTAAGAGTTGGACAATATCAGAATATCGGATATCGGCAAAAAAGCCAATATCGGACATCTCTAATAGTAAAGTATTAGTGTAGTATTTGATGTCAAGTGTTAATTTTTTTCTTTGTCTTTTAGATCTGAACTGTTTGACACTTACCTGGAAGGACGCGTCCGCAAAAGCTAAAAACAACAATACGGTATGTCCACGTCACTGAAATTGTCCTCATAAAGTACAGTAAGTGACGGCTGTTAACAGACAAACTTTTGATTTCTAACTTACAGGAGTCCAAAATCCGGAGCAACAACATCAGGATTTGTTCGCTAGAGAGTCGATCATGGCTCCGAGTTACAATAGACAGAGATTCAAAAAGGACCTACAACAATGTGCAAAGGTAAGACTGGATTTTGTTGGACCCTTGGGAAAGGGCACACTTACTGTATGATGTAAACACAGCATAAACCTCCACCAAGGATTGTATAAGCTTTTCATGACAGTTTGTTTCATAATACTGCA
Organism: Entelurus aequoreus; assembly: GCF_033978785.1. NCBI lineage: Eukaryota > Metazoa > Chordata > Actinopteri > Syngnathiformes > Syngnathidae > Entelurus > Entelurus aequoreus. The sequence continues at coordinate 33,633,418 of NC_084748.1, forward strand.
GCACATTGAAAGTGTCTTTAAGACAGTATGGAGTGCAAGGGGCCAGGAATAGAACCAGCACTGACTACACAAAAGACAGCTTTTGTGTAGTCAGTTAATTAGTTCTGGAACGGGGTTTGTAAATAGAACAGTTTGTATATTGAAACTATCCATCTATCCATCCATTTTCTACCGCTTGTCCCTTTTGGGGTCGCGGGGGGTGCTGGAGCCTATCTCAGCTGCATTCGGGAAGTAGGCGGGGTACACCCTGGACAAGTCGCCACCTCATCGCAGGGCCAACTAATTTCTCAATAAAAAAAATGTGATTCTGAATACTTGGTCAGACTCCACATTTTAGGAAATATTTATACCCTTTGAACACAATATCAAGCGCTATACCGAAAGTAAACAAATATTACAAGGAGGTGATGGAGCAACTTTGTATTTATAAATGATAAATAAATGATAAATGGGTTATACTTGTATAGCGCTTTTCTACCTTCAAGGTACTCAAAGCGCTTTGACAGTATTTCCACATTTACCCATTCACACACACGTTCACACACTGATGGCGGGAGCTGCCATGCAAGGCGCTAACCAGCAGCCATCAGAGGCAAAGGGTGAAGTGTCTTGCCCAAGGACACAACGGACTGACTTGGGACGGTATAGCTCGGTTGGTAGAGCGGCCGTGCCAGCAACTTGAGGGTTGCAGGTTCGATCCCCGCTTCCGCCATCCTAGTCACTGCCGTTGTGTCCTTGGGCAAGACACTTTACCCACCTGCTCCCAGTGCCACCCACACTGGTTTAAATGTAACTTAGATATTGGGTTTCACTATGTAAAGCGCTTTGAGTCACTTGAGAAAAAGCGCTATATAAATGTAATTCACTTCACTTCACTTCACTAGGAAGGTAGAAGGTGGGAATTGAACCCCAGTAACCAGCAACACTCCGATTGCTGGCACAGCCACTCTACCAACTTCGCCACGCCGTCCCAAACTATAACAACAACTCGCTCATTTTAAGGTCACCCTGTCACTAGCCCTGTGGTGCACTCAGAGTTTGAAATCCTTTTTAACTTTAACAGCCAGGTCGCTATAATGATAAAGAATAAAAACATAAAATCCACTTTATCTTGTCAGTTAGGGCTGGACGATTATGGCAAAAATAATAATTACGATTATTTTTTTATTCATATTGTAATCATGATTAATAACACAATTATTAATTAATTTGAAAACATGAGTATTTATTGTACCACCAAAACTCAACTTTATATATAGTTAAAAAAACAGTAACGACTAAAACCACAAAAAGTAAAATAGTAATAATAACAATTCCGTTGCAATTGTTATTTCCGTTTTTTTACATTTTACATTTACTATACCACCATAGAGTCTGTGCTTTTTTGTCAAATAAAATTTCATAAAATCATTGTTAATTTAATGCAAAAATTCTCACATTAAGACAATTTTGACCAATATTATAGGTCAAAACATATTATTTGTGTAAATGTATTCATAAGTGTTTTAAGTACATTATGCTTGTGTAAGATACGTTTTTGAAACCTTTATTTTGTTTGCACAGTCAGACCGGATGTGGCGCACCGGGCTATTATTGTGAAGGGCGGAAGTATGATGTGCTGTTGTTCTAAGTTTGAGAGAGCCTCTCAAGTTGTGATTACTGTCCTGGTTGTACATTGATGTTACATCGATGATGTCGTACACAACAACACAAGCAGATGAGATGTGTTTTGAGTGTATAGATTTTTCTTGCTAGCTTTAGCTTCGTATTTAGTCGCTGTTTCAAGGGGCCGTCTCAATATTGTTTACTTCAGGACAGGGCGGTTGAGTGAGTTGGGGATAAATGAGCACGACCAGACACGTTATTTTCCCAAACAAATGTTCTTTCTCTTCATAATCACAGCATTTTACTTACATGTATGCCATGTTCCCAGATATTCTAAGTTTAACAGCGATTCCGTTTTATTGGACAGGTATGTGACTCCGTCCGCGGTTACGTGAACGCGGAATATGTATTACCTTTTTTGTTTAGTTTGCTGTTTTTTAGGCATTTTAGCACTGTAACACATAAAAAGTAGCAACCATGGTGACATTTCAAACTTCTAGTAGACATGCTCTTTTTTTTCCAGTAATTTGCTCCTCATCTGTTTCACCATCACAAGCTCCAGAATTTGCATGCATGTTGCGCAGCCCATTATTGTTTTTTTCCCCTATTTTTTATATTTTCTTAAACGTGAGAAGCTATAATCGAAACCAAAATTGTATTAATTGTCCAGCCCTATTGTCAGTTAATTTTCTTGGTGTTCAGTTGAGGGGTAGTAGGCATTGTCGACAACGCTGTGGATTCTTAATTAATGTTTCAAACCACACATCGCTTGTCCATTGCATTGTACTCATATTGAGCTCGCAAAACTAGAAAAAGGCTGTAAAAAGGGAAAAAAAACAACACAAAAAAGTAGGGATGTAACAGTATGAAATCTCACAGTACGGTATAATCACAGTATTAAGGCCACGGTACCATATTATTGTGGTATATGTCCAAAAAAAAAAAGGACTTAAAAATGTTGCAGTGTGTAAAATGTATTCACAGGAATGTTTAGGATAAACACACTTACTGTAATTGAACACAAACATAATGCTCAAATGTTTTAATCATATTTATTATTAAAAAAAAATATTTTTAAGTGTAAAGAATTGTGCATGGCCATCCATTGTTTCAAGCAAATATTAAAAACAGTTACAGTTGAGTGTTTTTAAAGTGACAATATACTGTAGATATCCAGTGAGTCAAGTGTAAAACAACAACGTTCCCTTTAGTGTCTTTCATTACTTTTACTTTCTGAGAATTATTATCCTACATGTTTATATTAGTTTAGAAAATTATCTTTCTCATAAAAAAGTTAACAAAAAAATGTACTTTTAATAATTGAAATACCTCACAAACTGATGTTTGGCTTCGCTGGCTTCAAATATCTTTTCTGGATGACAGTTTATGAGGAGGCGACTTCTCCAGGTTGTAACCTTCCTTCCAGTCGAGTGCAGCTGGACACGCTTCAGCTCCCCCGGGACATCGAGAGAAACAAGGGGGTTGGGAGAAAATGAATGAATTGAGGATTTATCAAGCAGTTTTTCAGGTTCTTCATATTTCCCACGTTGAATATTTTTTGGGTGATTACCTCCGTGCGGTGCGACGTGACCGGTGTTGCCTTGGAAACGTTCGAGATAAAAATATTGCTTCGCACAGCGCATACTTTTTTACCTTCGCCAAAGAGGTTATATTTACGCCAGGGTTTGTCTGTCTGTTTGTTAACAACATAACCAAATAGTTATGGACAGATTTTGATTACATTTTTCAAGAAATGTCCCAAAAAAATGTACTTCATAGTCTACAAACACTTCACTTCTTGGTTACGACGGTCTATGTGTCTGAAAAACACCTTGGAACCCCGCCCTGCGCAGAGGATTCTGGGAGATTCTGTTTATTTTCAAAGCTAAAGCGGCAGAAAAAAATTACACTAGTTTTTGTTTGACACCGTCACGGTATTATGGTGAAAACTTTGAAACCGAAATACCGCGGTATCTACAATAGTGTTATACCCCTACTAAAAAACACACAAGGTAGCAATTAGCACACTAGCTAATGACAGCACTGCTCCGCTGACTGAATGAGATCAAAATCGATAAGCCCACCCATGATGGATGTGCTGCCTGGCACGAAATTAGACTTAGACTTAGATATTAGAATTAGACAAACTTTATTGATCCACAAGGGAAATTGTTCCACACAGTAGCTCGGTTACAAAGGATGGAAAGGGTAATGCACACAAGGGCACAAAAAGAGGGCGAAAACAAAAGGTATAAAGTAGACTAAAATTGTTTATTATTATATTTTTATTTTATTTTTATTTTTTTTACATTGCTACCATAGTAGCAATATAAAATATAACATATGTAATATTTACATATTATATATGCAGTATATAATATATACTGATATATGATATCATTATATTATATTATATTTTTATTATAATGTATACAATATATAACAAATCCCAATTACCATGTACAATAATGAATGAAGGAGTTCTTGAATCGCACACAATGGATGGATGGAACATTCGTACAATGAGACAAGGTTTGTACAACAAATCATATTTTTTATCAGTCTGTGGTTCATTAATCGTATAATGAGGGCTTCATAAATCCAGGTTCCCCTGTTTCTACTTTCCCCATCTCAAAGCACCATGCAGTAGCTCAGGCAGGACCAGCACACATAAATCCTGGCATAAAATATACAGTAAAAAAACACATACAAGTGTTTGCTTACAATTTTTTCAGTGCATGCTTATAGAAACCTACGTCTAAAAGGTTTGCTCTTCTTCTTCTTCTTGTGCTACCGCAGCATTGAAATTGCATCCTGCCTTGACCCTGGATACTGTGTCCAAAAATACATGATGTCCAAATTAAACCTCGGCGAGGACAAAAAGGCTGGACTGAGCCAGTACATGAGCAAAGGACTTCCTCTACCTGTCAACACGTTTGCTGGCATCATCAGCTGACTTCTGCACGAGAACACCCTTAACCCTGTGTGCCTCCACACATGCAAACATTCTGCATGTAGAACTATCTGAAGGCCTAATGCAACAATTAGTCCTAAAAAAAAAATGACTGAACTGTGCTGAACCGCAAGTAAAACTGACACAACTAATATTATTATTACTGAGAAACGTGACTTAAATGACACAACCTATGTTTATAGAATTGCACTTATGCCTCAAACCACCCGAACCTCATTTTCTCTTCAGGATTTCTTGCTGGAAGTGTCTTGGGTGTGTGTGTGTGTGTGTGTGTGTGTGTGTGTGTGTGTGTGTGTGTGTGTGTGTGTGTGTGTGTGTGTGTGTGTGTGTGTGTGTGTGTGTGTGTGTGTGTGTGTGTGTGTGTGTGTGTGTGTGTGTGTGTGTGTGTGTGTGTGTGTGCGTGTGTGTTCTGGCAATGCTTAGTTAATGGGGACATCACTCTGTTTACACCAGGGGTGTCAAACTCAAATACAGAGTGGGCCAAAATTTAAAACTGAACAAAGCCGCGGGCCAAGGTTGAACAAATTAACCTTTTAATAGGGACCCAAACAAGTTTTGCATTGAATATTGAACAAGCAAGGCTTATATAACTTTATAGTGACATGCAAAATCAAGTTTCAAATAATAATAATAATAATTAAAAAATATCAATGGCATATCAAATACAATTTAAATAAAAATTGAATGCCTCTTTTCTATTTGCGGCCTTCTGAGGTAAATATCAACATTAACTTTTTCCACAGGCTAATAAATTTGAAAATAAAATAACAATTAATAAACCAACCATTCAGGACTTTAAACTGCTCAGTTTGCAACACACTGATCTAATCTGATGTGCTCAAGCCAGATACCTGCCATCTTTTCTTGGATGCTAGTTCATTTATGCCCGGGCTCAGGCTTTGAGCTGAGGCAACCTTCATTATCGAACAAAGGTGTTCATCAGTCATTATATCTCATAGTCCACCCGTCTTAGGGCGTGCCTTAAAGGCACTGCCTTTAACGTGCTCTACGAGCTGTCGTCACGTCCGCTTTTCATCCATTCTAACAACGTGCCGGCCCAGTCACAACGTATGTGCGGTTTCTGTATGAACGATACAGGTTACACTGAGGGTGCCCGTATAAACAACTTTAACACTGTTACAAATATACGCCACACTGTGAATCCACACCAAACAAGAATGACAAACATATTTCGGGAGAACATCCGCACCGTAATACAACATAAACACAACAGAACAAATACCCAGAACCCTTTGCAGCACTAACTCTTCCCCCACCTTGTAGCGTCCCGGAAGAGTCTCCCGGGAGGGTTGGCAAGTATGATAATATGCGGTGTTACCGCGGCACCGCCGCTGTATATAATCTGCGGGCCAGCTCTAGTGTTAACTTGATATTGCCTCAAGGGCCAAGTGAAATTACACGGCGGGCCAAATTTGGCCCGCGGGCCAGAGTTTGACACCCATGGTTTACACAGTCATCTTTAGGGGACCTCTGACAGTATGGGGACAAAAAAACAGGTCCCCTAAAGGGAAACCTTTTTAAATGATAGTCAGATCCATTCTGAAGATGCCTAAGTGATTTTTATTACATTTTTACATGATTACCTTAAAGTATGATTCACATTCAGAATTTTTCCATCCTTCTATATATGGTAGTTGGAGTTGCAGACAACTTCATTACTGCTAAATAGCAGTTTCCAGTAATGTCACAGAAGATGCAGGATTTGCTTTAACATTTAAGTGGTGAAACTTCCTATAAGAGGACAGCTGTAGTGCTGTATTCTGAGGATCATGTCATATTTAATTTGAACTTTTTTTTTTTTTAAATGGTCCTCAGTAGTCATGTACAAATGTGTGTGAATTATGCATAATTATTTAAATTTGGTCCCCATGAACCATATTAACTCTTTTTCCCCAGGGTCCCCAGTAAGAATGATCAGCACATTACTTCATCAATCCAGAGATTTAAAGACGTGTATGAGCTAACTGGGCAGTGGCCATTTTACCTAATTTTTTTTAAGTCTCCACAACCTGTAGAAAGGGTGGTCCCCACAAGTGATGATCAAAAACTTGGTCCCCATTCCAAATGATAACCAGTATGTGTGTGTGTGTGTTGGTGTGTGTGTGTCTGTGTGTGTGTGTGTGTGTGTACCAAAACTGTCGGCATGGTCTGAGAGCAGCTGTGTGTACACAAATACGCCACTCTTGCCTGCATATCATCATGCGGTCTTTTGTTTGGGAGGGCCTTTTGATGATGGACTGACACTACTCGCTTGTTATTCATGAAATATGTGATTGCATCCCTTCTCTCAGCCACTTGTGACTCATATAGCGTCAGAATCAGTGTGTTATGTTCCCAGGGAAGTTTTCATTTTGATCATGACAATGTTGTTAATCATGCGGGACAAAAATATACACAAATGTATAACTCGTGATCTATTTTGCACATCGTTTTCATGCAGTTTGTCATAAAAAAAAAATAATTGGATACCGCTGTAAATCTAATTGTAATTATGTAAATAAATAATAGTGTTTTGTAAATCGGTTTTCTTGTGTAGTTCCCTTTGCTTTCTTGCAGTGGCGTGTAACGACCACCAGATAGCAGCATTTCTCCGGTGCCGTGACCAGCTTGATTGACAAGGAGTTTTCTGTCCAGAGCATGCGGAGAGCATCTCGCCCTCGTACCTCTGCAGGTCTGTGGCTCTCTGGCAATGACTCACTGGAATACCGCATCACACTTTTTGTTGTTTTGATGTGATATTTCTCTTTTAATTGTTTTTTTCTTTTCTTGTGGGGTTCCTGCTTTTCTGCATCTGCACCCTGCACTGAGAGGAGGAGCAGGTGGAGAGAGCAGCAGTCGGAATGATGGAGATGAAGAGAGAATCTTTCCATCAGTATGGATCCCTGGAGCGCACGCCGTGGAGCAGAGACAACAACAAAGCAGGTTATAGACCGTAACTAATTCACATGCTGTTAATTTTCATGTAGAAATAACGACTTCTACTGTATAGGTTCATGATTGATGATAGTGAGTCATAATTACATTATTATGCATACATGGTCCTGATACACCAGCAAATAATACATAGTTTGCTATTAGTAGCATGCACTATAGCCAACCATGTCTGTAGTCAGCACTGCAAATGTCAAGCATCCACAGGTGTTTCTTTGTCAAGTGTGTGTGTGGTTCTGTCCAAATTTTACTCAAACTATCCATTTTTAAATTGTTTGTCCATGTTTTAATTTTCATCTCTGTGCACTGCCATCCATTCAAAGTGTAGTGTACATTGCCCACCCATTTTCTCTATTTCCCTGCAAAGTTCGTTTAAATGCATAAAATTTTTAGCTAATAATTGCATCGCTAATTGAAGTGCCATGGCATAGAGCTCAGTTTTATATGAGCATGATTAAAACCAGATGGAGTTTGCGTGTTAAACGAATGAGAGAAACTCATGATAGAACATACAGTATATAATATACTAGGGCTGCACAATTAATAGATTTTTAGTCACGATTTTGGCTGCCACGATTAAATCAAGGTAATCGGCTTCGCTGCTTACCAATTCAAGTGCTTCCACGTCCGCAGCGCAAAAAAATATATATATATATATAAACAAGTATGTGCTTATTTTTTTGTGATAGAGTGATTGGAGCACATACTTGTTGGTCACAAAAAACATTCATGAAGTTTGGTTCTTTTATGAATTTATTATGGCTCTACTGAAAATGTGACCAAATCTGCTGGGTCAAAAGTATACATACAGCAATGTTAATATTTAGTTACATGTCCCTTGGCAAGTTTCACTGCAATAAGGCGCTTTTGGTGGCCATCCACAAGCTTCTGGCAAGCTTCTGGTTGAATTTTTGACCACTCCTCTTGACAAAATAGGTGCAGTTCAGCTAAATGTGTTGGTTTTCTGACATGAACTTGTTTCTTCAGCATTGTCCACACGTTTAAGTCAGGACTTTGGGAAGGCCATTCTAAAACCTTAATTCTAGCCTGATTTAGCCATTCCTTTACCACTTTTGACGTGTGTTTGGGGTCATTGTCCTGTTGGAACACCCAACTGCGCCCACTTACAATAACATCGGCAAGAGGACATGACAAATAAGTAAGGTGCAGACCAAGGGAGAACAGGGGGCGGTGGGAGGGTCCGTGTATGCATGCGTGTGCCTTGAAAGACATGCCGCTGAACGGGAATAGCTCTTCTAATCCACTGTGGAAAGTCTGCTTTGGTGTATTTTTGGTCTCATCACAATCCAAACTTGCTGTTATATGAATCCTGCTTCGATGATTCTTCTTGCTGCGCCCTGATTTTTGCCTGCAGGCGTGACACAAACTGAATGAAGAAATGAAGCGTTCGTACACAGAGACATGGTTCGCACATGGAGGCATATTTGTCTCAATCTAAAAGTTCGTAATAGAAAAGAGGGTTCTTAAATCGAGGTTACACTGTGATGTTTGTGGCACGTTGGAAAGTTGGCGCTCTCTAGGCAGCCGCTGAAATCAGCCCCTTTAAATACATACATTTCAGACCAGCATCCAGCTATTGACCCCTGCTCAATAGTAATAATACTCTATATTGGCCTCCACCTTGATAGACACTATGCCAATGATTAACATCAATGCCTCATCTACTTAATGAACAAACACCGCCCCTCAAATTGGGGCCTCCTCTTTCCCCTCAGGAAGAAACTGTAATTACATTGACTATGACTGTGACTTGCTGGACAAACGCACAACGCCTGAACCGAAGACATGGTGTCTGTAGCCTGAAAAGAACAAGGAATGATAAAAGCACAAGTGGAGATACAGTCCGCCCTCGCCACATTGCGCTTCAAGTATTGCGGCTCCACCCCATCTCGGATAAAAAAATAAAAAAATCATATTCTGCCATTTTTTGCCATAAATTAAGCATTTTCAAGCATAGCAAGTGACTAAAGGACAGAAATAGCCGTAGTAGAGTAGTTTTGGTCAATAGATGCGACGAACCAATCAGAGCACGCTGTCCAGTATTGTGGCCACTGATTGGCTCAGCCTCAGACAACATTATTATATTGGATTAAAAGACTGTATATGTGTCGAGAGGGTTCTCGTAAATCTATTTAGATGGTGTATCTATCTTTCCATAGCTGTAGCTCTTGCTATGAAAATATTTAATTCATAATTAATGATTCCTACTTTGCAACAATTCATTGAGTTAAGTTAAGTTAAAGTACCCATGATTGTCACACACACAGTGGGCGTGGCGAAATTATTCTCTGCATTTGACCCATCCCCCTGGAAGGTGAGGGGAGCAGTGAGCAGCAGCGGCGGCCGCGCCCGGGAATAATTTTTAGTGATTTAACCCCCAATTCCAACCCTTAATGCTAAGTGTCAAGCAGGGAGGTAATGGGTCCCATTTTTATCGTCTTTGGTATGACTCGGCCGGGGTTTGAACTCACGACCTACCGATCTCAGGGCGGGCACTCTAACCACAAGGATCGCAGTCTTGTCCGGAACCAATTACCAGCAATGAACAAGAGACATGGTTTTTATTGTGACAATTTTTTATACACATATGATGTGACAATTGTGTTATTATTTTTTTATATTTATTATTATTATTATTATTTATTTTATTTACTTTTTTTGTCCTGTCCAGCTTCTCAGGCAAATTATATAGTTGATGAAGGTGCCCATATCAGCTGTACAGATTTACTTTACAAAAGAGAAGTGTGGGATACATCTCTTGTTGCCTTATTTGTATTTGACTTTATTAAATGGATTTATATTATTATTTGGTGCAGCTGGGCCGGAGAAGGAGGGGATAGAAAGAGAAAAAAGGAAGACAGAGGGGGAAATTGCGGGGACAAGATGATGATGTGACAATTTAACTGAATCAAATTTTTATTTTAAAAGGGCACGCTCTAAAATATGATTGCGTGTTTGTGTGTCTTTTAGAGGACGACGTGGTGTCCATGGCAGACTCCAGCCTCACTGCAGACGATATCGAGGGCGAACTCTTCAAGATCGAGAGGATCAGAGACGTTCTGGTCCGCAGGGAGTCAGAGCTCAGATACATGTGAGATGATAGAGATGACATTTAGTGGGAGAATTCTACATCATGTGCTTTTTTTTTATTCCCCCAACAGATGGATATAATAAAGGGTAGCTCCACCTGCAAGATAAAAAATATGTATACCGCCTTCCTCCAATATGAATGTCCACCTAATAAATATGCATTTTCGCTCTGGATTTAAAATACTGCATGGCCAAGTGTAACTTTTCAGCTCCTATTTCAAAACGTGGCATCGAACATACAGGAGTTACAGCCCGTCGAGCCCGACTACCTGCATTTTCATGACACAACCATAAATAATACTTGACCGTCATGACTAATGTTGTCTTCTGTGTCTCCTTTTGCAGGATGGATGACATTCAGCTGTGCAAGGAGATCACTCGACTCAAAAAGGAGCTGCACAAATTAGTGTCCCTGCCAGGTTGGAGTCAACACCGTCACTTACCCCTCAGTTAAACCCACAAACAAAACGCAAGAGTTTATGTATATATTAGTTCTCCCAAAGGGTTAAATCTTTTTAATTAAATAATCACATTTTTAAATTTGGATTAATCACAGGTGATTACACCACCTTTATGGCTTACCGTAAATGAGCAGTCAAAATCGGGAAAATGCCAAGAGTGTGCCAAAAAGTAATCAGAGCAAAGGGTGGCTATTTTGAAAATACTAGAATATAAAACATGTTTTCAGTTATTTCACCTTTTTTTGTTAAGTACATAACTCCACATGTGTTCATTCATAGTTTTGATGCCTTCAGTGACAATCTACAATGTAAATAGACATGAAAATAAAGAAAACGCATTGAATGAGAAGGCGTGTCCAAACTTTTGGCTTGTACTGTATATATATATATATATATATATATATATATATATATATATATATATATATATATATATATATATATATATATATATATATATATATATATATATACACAAAAACATGCACCTGGGGATAGGTTGATTGGCAACACTAAATTGGCCCTAGTGTGTGAATGTGAGTGTGAATGTTGTCTGTCTATCTGTGTTGGCCCTGCGATGAGGTGGCGACTTGTCCAGGGTGTACCCCGCCTTCCGCCCGAATGCAGCTGAGATAGGCTCCAGCACCCCCCGCGACCCCAAAAGGGACAAGCGGTAGAAAATGGATGGATATGTGTATATATATATATATATATATATATATATATATATATATATATATATATATATATATATATATATATATATATATATATATATATATATACAGAGGGGGGAATTGTGGGGACAAGAAGGGGATTAGACAAAGAGAGAAAAACAACAACAGCAAACACAACAATAACAACAACAACAATAGAGCAACATCAGCAAATACGATATGTACAAATATGATGGTAAAAGTGATAGCAAAGAAGCAGTTAGCGAAATAAATAATAATACAGAAATGACAATGCGCATTATTACACTACAAATGGAGCAATACAAATACCAATAGAAATAGCGCTATTGATAATGAATAATACCAATAATTACCTCTATTATCAACAATACAGTTGTTCAAATGCAACAATACATATACGTAATGATAACTAGAGATACAAAATAAAGCAGAAAAATGGAGGGGAAGAAAGAGAAGCAACCTATATTAACCTTGTAGATTGTTATAGTAACAATAGGTTAAGTTTGCCATGTGTTATCCAGTTTACCCTCGGGCAACAACGTTAATTTATGTTTGATGAAACGTGATTATGTGCATGAGTGTATGTATGTATATGTACTTGTATATGTACAGTATGTGTATATGTATGTTTGTACAGGGAATGTATATGTACAGTATGTGTATATGTATGTTTGTACAGTGAATGTATATGTACAGTATGTGTATATGTATGTTTGTACAGTGAATGTATATGTACAGTATGTGTATATGTATGTTTGTACAGTGAATGTATATGTACATATATGTGTATATACATGTACATACTGTATGTACAACACTATTCTAGATGGACTGCAAAGGGAGTGCAGAAGCAAACTGCTTATTTGTCCTTCCAAAATGCGGTTACCTGTTACATATACCGGAAAAAAAAACATACTCATACATATTCTCTATTGTCTTTGCTGCTGTAGATAAGGACAAGTCCAAGGAGGACCGGCAAAAGGAAGATGAACTTCTGCAGCAAATCCACAAACTGGTGGAAACCAGAGATTTCCTTGTGGATGATGTTGAGTTTGAAAGACTCAGGTGAGCTGTTGCATATGACGAGATGCATGGATGGATATATGGATTAGTAGATAGACGGTCTCACATCCAGGGTGAGTCATCTTATAGCGCAGCACACGGGCAGTGAAGATGACAAGAAAAGGTCAAGGCTGTCGTTTAAACACAGCGAGGAGACGACGTGTTCTAACGTGTCCTTGGACTACATTGTGCTTAGTTAACTGCCATGATTAAGGAAATAGGCAAGTAGGAGGATTTGATGGCGCTGAATCCTGTGTCGATAAGGATCTCAGTCTGTGCGACACCCCATAACAACCTTTTCACACGCTCATATTACACAGCATGCACCCGCAACACCGGCACGTGTTTTAGGTTTAACGATCGCTGCCTTTGATGTAAAAAGAACGACAGAGGGGCTTGTTGCAATCATTTGTAGCATCTCCATTTGCTGGAAAACACAACCACACTTCTTTTGGACTTTAAAATGCAAACCCAGAGGATTAACTTTGTCGTCATCTGCACGCAGGGAGAAGGAAGAAGATAAAGAAATGGCTGACTTTCTGAGGTCGAAATTTCCAAGACACCTGCAGAAAACAGGTATTACGCACACGCGTGTAAGGGTTGCTCGTTTTCCTCTAAAATATGCATTTAATTGCAACTAAGAAGATAGATGTACTTAGCCTAGAAAGCTAATAATAGTAATCTAGAAGATGCTTAAAGGTCAAATGTTTTGTCTCATAATTGTCACATGAGAAAAGTTTTATCTGGTTTATTGGGGGATATACAGTGGTACTTTGTTTTTTTTTATCCATTTGTCCCACAAGAAATCCAATTACCGTATTTTTTTCCAGTAGGGATGTAATGATAAACGGTATTAATGATAACAGTGCTAAACTCCTGACCGTTGGTATTACCGTTATAAAAAAAAAACGTTTTGAAAAACCGTGATTAGTAACTGCACATTGATAAACTCACGGACCGGCTGGCGCCAACCCTCGAGCTTAAATGCTAACATGAAAACAAGAGACATTAACGTCTTTTCCCGTTAAAGAAATGACATACCCCAGTTCAAACTTATGTAAACACTTTTTTGTCTGAGCAACTAAGATATTCAATTGTGCACGTTAAACCTACAAGCTGGGATTTTTTTAGAAGAGAGCGATCGTTATATACTCAGAGAAATATGACGCGGATGTGATTTTAATGGTGCGTTTAAGCACTGCTGAACAGAGTCGGACGCCACAACACCTGCCAAAAATAAATGAAAAAATAATAATGATAGATTTTCATTAAAATACATCTTAAAGTGCTCCAGTAAAAACCAGTATTTAAAAAAACTAAAGCTTAGCCATTAAAACAGATACACTATTAGCATAAGCATAAGAAACACAAAGAATGCAAAATAGTGTGTTTTCTAACATTATGTGTATTTATTTTAGTTATTAAAAAAAATGTTTGGTCAAAAGATTTCAGTGTGTGTATAAGTACTTTCTGATCACATTCAACAATATCGCGACAATAATGATGGTCACGATAACCGTGATATAACATTTTCATATGTTTACCTCCCTACGTTCCAGGCACATAGGAACAGAAAACACATTTTTGAGAGAATCATTATAGAATAGCTTTATTGTCATCAAACATGGCAGCATGACAAAAATACAGGTGGCTACTCTGTTAGATGCAGTTAAAATACAAGACAAACAATGAATAACATGTTAGATACAAATACATTGTAGTTTTTCATGCAGAAAACAATGTGAAATGCATGTAAATGATGAATGAAATGATTATATAAACATTTAACACCAGTTTTACCTTAAATGAACACGCTTGTTGTGTTAGTGTTTCGCCGCTGTTTTACTAAACTGCTGAAACTTGCGACTTTGTTTGGCCCCATGTTGGCTTATTTTGAGGGACATAATGATTAAAGGGCAACTGCAGTTTCGGGTGGAATTTTGCCTATAATTCACAGTCTTTATGAGGGACAAGAAGAAATATGTTTTTTTTCTTTTAATGCATTCTAACTCGTAAATAAACGTAAATAAAATTCCGCCTGCAATGGAGTCAATGGGATTTTCTCTATTCCGCCTATAAAGCCCTCTAAATAACCATCCAAAAAGTGACAACAATACTCCATTTACATTTTGTGACCTGATTCTTAACCAAGTATTAGCAATATTGTTTTTATAAACGCTAAAGTTAAGGACTCTGCATTGTCACATAAGACTTCCTTATGCTGCTGTATTGACGTCATCAGCTGGTGAGCTGCTTCCTCGCATCAGAGGTCGTGAAAGTTTATTCCCGAAAAGACGCATGGTTCCACCTTATTTTTTTTCTTCATTCTTCATCTAAACGGGAATATGTGACCATCCGAGCAATTGACATCCCAGTGAGAGCAGACATTGTACAGTAAGTGGTGTTTTATTAGTTTGTTGGCTCTTATAAAGTCTGCAGTAATCAGTGATGTTGTCGAAGGGAAAAGCTAACGTGATGCTTTTTTTAAATCAATGCGCTGCCTTATGCTTAAAATGAGCAAACTGCGTAAATATTACACGTTGTTATAAATGTGGCTGTCGCTTCATTACATGTATACTTACAGTGTGTCTATAAAATCTTGATAGAGGTGTTTGGATGTTTTTTAAGCGCTTTATATGCAGAATAGGGCACCTTCCTTAGGCTCCATTGTAAGCAGACTTTTGCTCGCATATATTTACGAGTTAGAATGCATAAAAAAATGTCTTGTCTCACATAAGGAATGTGAATGATTCCAAAAAAGAAGTGCAGTTTCCCTTTAAGCCAAAAGCCTATTTGGCTTATTTCGTAGTCGTAAACCACGAAGACTCAGTCACTAACGCCTGGATTCTTTGTTAAAAGACTCCATTCTGTGGAATGACCTGCAGGCAAACACAGTAGTTTGTTACGGAAAGGTGAATAATTTTACACTGCCAATGTGTACTCCGTCCACTTGTGTTCGACTGTCTTTCCAAATATGTATTTTTTCCAAATAGCATTCATTTAGTTTAACTTAGATTCAAGAACGGTCAACTTTTGTCAAACTCTCTTTAATTGATTCTGTTATTATTTGTATTAGCATCTGAGTGTTCTCTCCTCAACAAAACACGGTCATATTGTCAGCAAATAGTACTAACTTTAAGTCTTTTGTAACTGTACAAATGTTTTTTGTAGAGATTGAACAATTTTGGTCCCAGTACTGATACCTGGGGTATGCCGCAAGATATGTTTCGCGTTGTAGACGTCTGTTCGCCTAGCTCAGTGGTCGGCAACCCAAAATGTTGAAAAAGCCATATTGGACCAAAAATACAAAAAATAAATTTGTGTGGAGCCGCAAAAAATTAAAAGCCTTATAAAAGTGTTATAATGAAGGCAACACATAATGTAAGTGTCTATATCAGCTATGTTAGCCTACTGTCAAAGGCTGACGCAAATCTTCGCTGACAGAAATATATTTACATTTTTATTCTACACATTTTTGCAAAATTGGAAATCATTAGTAAAATGGAGGCTTCTCACAGGATGAGATAACTTCTGGAAATTACTGGCTCATAATGGCCAAAAGTATAAATGTGTGTGTGTGTCCAAGTTTAAGGCAACGGCAGGCTATCTTCTTCGAAAGGATTTTTTACGATCTTTGCAAGCTGGGTAACGTTTGCTGTGGTCTGGAACAACATGGCACACAAAAAACTATGACAAATACAGCCAATATTACATACAGATAATGTGTCATGAGTAGAGATGTCCGATAATATCGGACTGCCGATATTATCGGCCGGTAAATGCTTTAAAATGTAATATCGGAAATTATCGGTATCGGTTTCAAAAAGTAAAATGTATGACTTTTTAAAATGCAGAATAAACGAGACAAGAAGCTAGGAATTAAACAGAGACAGAATTAAATTTGGCTCAATTTGAGTAGAAACGTGTGGGCTGTACTCTTGCACATTCTCCAGCACGCTCTGGCGAAAGATTGTACGCCACCTCTTTTATTTGGACTTTCCCTGATTACTTGGCAACAGCTGTTTGTAAGGGACGTTGGTCGTAAACAGCCATCGCCTTTGGTTACAGAACAGTTAAAAAAAAAAAGGTCGTAAACAGTTCACAGAAAAGGTCGTAAAACAGTTCAAAGAAAAGGTCCCTGTAGGGGAGTCAGGTCCTGCTTCCTCTTCGCTTTGTAATTCTTGGGTCAAGACAATATCTTTCTGTTGATTACAATACATGAAAGAAACAGAACACCTTCATGTTGCTTCCCATCCTACACAGTGGAGTTTTACAAGCCTTCTGCTTGGTAGGATTAAAGACAGCTTTTGTCTGCTCGCCCGGAACTCAAAGTAACACAAAGTTTTGCGATAACTTAGATACAATTATTCCAACAACTGCTATGGATACTTGTGTCTCTATGTCAAACGCTGTGCTACAGTGACAATCCGCCATTGTTTTTTTCCCGCTCCAGGTGTGCCAACAAGACGAGTCGCACCCAGGGCCCAGCAGAACTCCTCTCCCTTCGCCAAAACGGGCCTCACCCTGCTGAAGGAGTGCTGCGGCTTCACGTGCTCCGTCATGTAGCTTCCGTTCTTGCCAATTTAACCGTCCGCGTATAAGAGCTCCATTTCAAGTCCAAGTGTAAAAAGAAGCCAACGGAATCATATCCTTCGGCGTGTTGGTCTGTAGAATGGATTCCACGGAAGGTTGTTCCGTGAGGTTGTCCAGCGGGCCGCTGGCTCACACGCTTCTTGTGACCAATCAAACTACAGATACACATCTGAGTTGCCAAGAAGAATAGTTTCCATGGCAACCTCATGTAACCCCCCATACCTTTACAATGTAGAGATTCACAGGATGATACTGTGTGTATGTGTGCATGCAGGGAATGATATTGCGCTTATCTGTTTTGTTATGTTTTGAGGTTTAAAAAAATATATACTGTATACTGCTATTACTGACGCATACATGATCAGATGTACTGTAGTAGTACTGTAGCTGTTCCATCCCCAGATCTTTTATTTACCTCATAAATGCTTTGGCTCACCATCATTTGTAGAAAACAGGCATGTTTAAATAGCATGTACATCGACGCTTACGGAGCTCATGTTATTGTCCTTTTTGTTAAGCAAAAATTAGTTTTTATTTTCGCCGTTTTAGTGGTCGACAACGTTGCGGTCCTGTCGTCTTATGTCATCCTCCACGAACCGAGAAGTGGCCTGTTTACATTTGGATGGACAAAAAGCAAAACTAAACATTGTGTGTGTAATTGTGAGTGAAATAGTTGCCCTTTTGCACCAGTTTAGTCACAATGAAAGCGTCGCGCTGAACGTGCACAAAACCGGGAATAAAAAGAAAAGTAAAGGTAAAGAAAGTTCTGTTCTTTCAATCTTTGTCTTATCCATTTCCAATCATGCACTAACTTGTACTTTTCAGGTTTCCGAACATGAGTCTGGTTTTGTTCAGAACATAAAATATTGAAATTTTCAGCAAAAACCACAAATATGAAACAAGTTGGGACCCAATACGGACCCCTGTGGAACACCACAGGTAATGTATGAATATGCTTTTCACTGTGGGTTGCATACTGAAAGATGCAAAAGCTATATTTCACATCCAAACTACAAGTAATCCCCTCGAACAAGTCCTTCAACTTTTCTGACACCTCTTATTTAATGTTTGTTATTTTGAACGTGCATACAGTTACAATATGGTACATCGCATATGTCGAGTTCCTCATTTCAACATGACCCGAAAAGAAGTAGGAAGAAGCAGCGCTTAATTCATTCTTCCCCTTTTCCATTTTATGGTAATTAAATAATCACATTAGTTTGTTTGTTTCCTGTGCTCATTATGTCATACAAACACATAAGCAAAACATCTCTTTAATGCAGGTGTAGGCAATTAATTTTTACCGGGGGCCGCATAAGCAACCCGAGCACTGCTGGAGGGCCACACCGACAATATTTCAATTAAATTTTGCACAATATTATTTTTGATATACCGTAAGATAAATAATAATATTAATAATAATAATAATAATTTAATTTAACCTAACTTAAAGGCCTACTGAAATGAATTTTTTTTTATTTAAACGGGAATAGCAGATCCATTCTATGTGTCATACTTGATCATTTCGCGATATATATATATATATTTTTGCTGAAACAATTTAGTAGAGAACATCGACGATAAAGTTCGCAACTTTTGCTCGCTGATAAAAAAAAGCCTTGCCTGTACCGGAAGTAGCGTGACGTCACAGGAGCTAGTTTTCCTCACAATTCCCCGTTGTTTACAATGGAGCGAGAGATTCGGAGCGACAAAGCGACGATTACCCCATTAATTTGAGCGAGGATGAAAGATTCGTAGATGAGGAACGTTACAGTGAAGGACTTGAGAGGCAGTGATGGACGTATCTTTTTTCGCTCTGACCGTAACTTAGGTACAAGCTGGCTCATTGGATTCCATACTCTCTCCTTTTTCTTTTGTGGATCACGGATTTGTATTTTAAACCACCTCGGATACTATATCCTCTTAAAAATTGGAGTCGAGCACGCGAAATGGACATTTAAAGTGACTTTTATCTCCACGACAATACATCGGTGACACACTTAGCTACTGAGCTATCGTGATAGCATCGTTCTCAAATGAAGATAGAAACAAAATAAATAAACCCCTGACTGGAAGGATAGACAGAAGATGAACAATACTATTAAACCATGTACATGTAACTACACGGTTAAAAATTCTCAGCCTGGTAAGGCTTAACAATGCTGTTGCTAACGACGCTAAGGCTAATTTAGCAACTTAGCAACCGGACCTCACAGAACTATGATAAAAACATTAGCGCTCCACCTACGCCAGCCAGCCCTCATCTGCTCATCAACAGCCGTGCTCACCTGCGTTCCAGCGATCGACGGCGCGACGAAGGACTTCATCCGTGGGTTTGGCGGCAAGCATCGGCTAGGCGTAGTAAGTAGTTCTTGTTGTGTTGCTGTAAGTATTGTACTTAGCCGCTAATACACCGATCGATCCCACCTACAACGTTCTTCTTTGCAGCCTCCATTGTTCATTAAACAAATTGCAAAAGATTCACCAACACTGATGTCCAGAATACTGTGGAATTTTGTCGAAGAAAACAAGAGGTTTTTATATCGGGTCAGATGGGGTACAACCACTTCCGTGGATTTTGTGACGTCACGCGCATAAATCATATCCAAAGGAGTTTTTCAACCGGAAGTGTGGCGGGAATTTTAAAATTGCACTTTATAAGTTAACCCGGCCGTATTGGCATGTGTTTCAATGTTAAGATTTCATCATTGATATATAAACTATCAGACTGCTTGGTCGGTAGTAGTGGGTTTCAGTAGGCCTTTAACTTAATACAAAAGCAGATTATTTTTAACACAGTCTTACACAACACTTCCTGATGCATAATACAATGCAAAAATGTCCATTTCTGCACAGGGTTAATTTCTGTCACTTTATCCTGCATTATCCAACATTTTTTCCCGTCAGATTTGGACAATCATCTGTTGTTAAAAATCGTTTTTAATCATATTTATTTTATTTTGTTTTTTATATTGGTTTTATATATAAGTATTTTTTTGTTTTTATTCAGTCATTGGTGGAGCTAAGGATAATATTTGAATATTGTTTTTAATATTGTTGTGCAGCACTTTGGAAACATTAAATGTGCTATATAAATAAAGTGGATTGTATTGGATTGTCACACCTGCCAGCTTGTCCCATTTCAGTCCTAACATGTCCAAACACGCATTTACCTATGTGAACAAGTCATTACCTGTGGTTGTCTCTTTAATTGACTGCATGGCTGCCAGCTCCTTCGTGATTTGAAAGTCTATAGTTATCCCACGTAAGAAGAAGAGCAGCTGGAGGTGTCACGTACATCGCAGCTCTCATCCAAAGCCGGCGAAAAACAGTCAAAGTCTCCGGGCATTATCAGCGCAACAGAGTCCAGTAAGCACTCCTTAATAAACTCTCCGTCAGAAAACGCCTTACTTTTTCTGGCGATTTTGTGAGAAATTACGAAACTTGTTCTGACGGCTGCATCTCTGGGGGTGTGAAATATGGCAAAAAGTCCTTGTTGGGTTTGCAGTTTTACCATCAACGCATCAGCCTCTCTTGCACGTGCTTCATCAGACAGATTCCGGTATTTTTCCTCGTGCTTCGTCGTGTAGTGGCGATTCAAATGATATTCTTTAAACACAGCAACCTGTGTACCACACATTAAGCACACGGCTTTACCTTTAATTTCTGTAAAGAAAAACTTGGCAGTCCATGTCTTGTTGGAATCAACTTTTTTCTTTTTAGCGTCTCATCACTTGTCGCTGTGCACCTTCACTCACAGGTTACACCCGGACATACGCCCATAAATAACACTTTTCAAAATAAAAGCAGCACAGTTGTATTGCACGCACGACATAGATGTTTTTTAAACTTTATTTTGTAATTTGTGATTGCCGCTGTTCACATTCACTCACAATCACGCACGCGCATACGTCCACACGGAAGTAATACAAATAACGCTTTTCAAAACAAAAGCAGCACCATTGTATTGCACTCGACAGATACTTTTTAAAATTTATTTTGTAATTTATGATTGGCCTCACGCGGGCCGGACAGGGACGCACAAAGGGCCGGATGTGGCCCGCGGGCCGCAGAATGCCCAGGTCTGCTTTAATGTATTCATTTCTTCTGTTACTATTTGTGTTAGCTTTTGTGTGTTCTCTCCTGAACACAATTTGGTTGTAAAGTCTGCAAACAATATGAATTTTAGATCTTTTGAGACTTTACTTTACGCCGCTATAAGCCGGCTCAGTGGCCTTGTGGTTAGAGTGTCTGCCCCGAGATCGGTAGGTCGTGAGATCAAAGCCCGGTCGAGTCATACCAAAGACGATAAAAATGGGACCCATTACCTCCCTGCTTGGCACTCAGCATCAAGGGTTGGAATTGGGGGGTTAAATCACAAAAATGATTCCCGAGCGCGGCCACCGCTGCTGCTCACTGCTCCCCTCACCTCCCAGGGTGTGATCAAGGGTGATGGGTCAAATGCAGAGGATAATTTCGCCACACCTCGTGTGTGTGTGAGACAATCATTGGTACTTTAACTAGTGGTTAGAGTGTCCGCCCTGAGATCGGTAGGTCGTGAGTTCAAACCCCGGCCGAGTCATACCAAAGACTATAAAAATGGGACCCATTACCTTTCTGCTTGGCACTCAGTGTCAAGGGTTGGAATTGGGGGTTCAATCACCAAAATGATTCCCAAGCGCGGCCACCGCTGCTGCTCACTGCTCCCCTCACCTCCCAGGGGGTGATGAAGGGGGATGGGTCAAATGCAGAGGATAATTTCACCACATCAGTGGTACTTTAACTTTTAACTAGATGTGTGTTTGCCTTGCTACAGTATTGATTCCTGTTGGTTAAGTAACTTCCTACATAGTTCAAAACCAGCCCTCTAATGCCATACACTACAGTATAATCCGTATTTAAACGGATTCTGTTTTTTTTAGTTATTTGTAACAACATTTTAACTCTACTACTTTACATGTAACATTTTTGTATTTCTGTCTTTTTTTCATGTTATTCCTACAATGGACTCACCCTGTCTTACGTCTCACTACATGAACCAGAAAGTATCCTATAGGAAACAAGTGTACAAACATACAAACTTGATTTATTTTTCTTTGTAAACACTCCCACCTCGGCAATATAACATCTCCTAGGTAACATGACGTGAACCTTTGGGCTCAAGGTTGTAAATTAGCAAGGCATTATCAGTGCTTAGTCACCATGGTTACTGTCATTTCAAGGTAAACTTGGCTCTTCACCAGTTATACTAACAATTTCTTACCCTCCGTGCCTGTAAGAATAAGAATAAGTCACTAACACATATTCCCATTGAGCCGCAGATAAGATAAGTTGACAGGCTACAGCAGCAAAGGTGTCCAAACTTTTTCCACTGAAGGCCACACACTGTAAAATCACAGGTTGTGGGAGCCATTTTGTGTGTGTATGTATACATATACATGTGTATATACATTATATATGCACATATGTAAATATTTACAATTATACATGTACACACATATATATGTATGTATGTAAATATACTAACCTATATACTGTACGTGTGTGTATATATAGTTCATATATATAAACATATATACACATATGTGTATTTATATATAAATATATATACATATATATATATATATATATATATATATATATATATATATATATATATATATATATATATATATATATATATATATATATATATATATATATATATACATGTATATACACATGTATATGTATATACAGTGGGGCAAAAAAGTATTTAGTCAGCCACCCATTGACAATCAATGGGTGGCTGACTAAATACTTTTTTGCCCCACTGTATGTGTATATATACTAATATATATGCGTATATATACACATTTATACATGTATATATATATGTATATATCTATATGCGTATATATACATTTATACATGTATATATACACCATCACCCTCCCCACCAACGCCAGCACTTCATTAAAGGATTTAAAGGACATCACAGGACTCCAAGAACATCACAGGACTTTAAAGGCCCTCTCCATCCGAGAGGAGGATGTACGCCGACAGTTCTTGAAGCTGAATACGCGGAAGGCCCCCAGGCCGAATGGTGTCTCCCCCTCCACCCTCAGACACTGCGCGGATCAGCTGGCTCCTGTCTTCACTGACATTTTTAACACCTCTCTGGAGCTATGCCGCGTGCCATTCTGCTTTAAGAACTCCACCATTGTCCCTGTCCCCAAGAAAGCACGGATCACAGGACTTAATGACTACAGGCCGGTTGCGCTGACGTCTGTGGTCATGAAGTCCTTTGAGCGCTTGGTCTTGCCCCACCTCAAGGACATCACCGACCCCTCCTGGACCCACTGCAGTTTGCCTACAGAGCCAACAGGTCTGTGGATGACACAGTGAACCTGGCCCTCCACTTCATCCTGGAGCATCTGGACTCCCCAGGAACCTACGAAACAGGATCCTGTTTGTGGACTTCAGCTCTGCCTTCAACACCATCCTCCCTGGACTGCTACGAGACAAGCTCTACCAGCTCAGCGTGCCCGACCCCCTCTGATTCTGATTCTGATTCTGATATATGTATATGTATATATCTATATGTATAGTATATATATGTACATTTATACATGTGTACATATATGCGTGTGTATATGTGTGTATATATGTATACATATATATATATATATATATATATATATATATATATATATATATATATATATATATATATATATATATATATATATATATGTATACTTATATTTAAAACGTTATTGATTTATTTATGTATTATTTTATTTAGCAATATTTGTGACCTTTGGGTGTGATTGTAACAAAACTCTAGCACCATTTAGTGGTTGTGATTTGTAAATACATCTCTTCTGGTTCCCTAATGTTTGCATGAGAGGTTTTTGACTTTGAACATGCTCCAAGCCATGAGGTTCTGGGTTTGAATCCTGGCTTTTGCACGCTCTCGCTGTTCTTCCCGGGTTCACTCAAGGATTGCGGAAATCGGGGTTGGTTGTCACACTCACTAAAAATTGCCACCAAATGGCACCGTCTCTCAAACTGCGGTTTTGAAATTTACAGAGTCCGGTGCTCGCCTACATGTTGTTCTCTAGAGCAAGACAGCTAAACTTTTTGTGTTTTTCATTTCAAATTCTTTTTTCCACATTTTATTTTATTGTATTTGTTTATTTTTCATTAAATGTATTTACTTGTATTTAATTTTTTTCACATTTGATCAAATTTAAGTTAATTCATGTCAAATATTTAGCTCCTTAGTAGTTGTCTTGTAGGCTTTTACAGAATAGATGTATTACAAAACAATTCTTCCTCTTAAACCGTGTGGGGAGAAAGTTACAATTTAGATTGTTCCCAACAGGCACAATACATTAAAAAAAACGTTGCGAACTTGTTGAATTAGGTCCTGACGTTGAGCAACTCAAACCTAACGTTGGAATAACATGCTTTTTAACGACGTTTAATCAATGTTGGGTTCTGACGTTGATTTGACCATTGAATTTTGACTCATTTTCCAACCAATATTTTACAACACAAATACAACGTTGAAACATCATGCTTTTTGACGTATAATCAATGTCAGGTTGTGATGTTGATTTGACAATTAAAATGTGGTCATTTTCCAACCAACAAGGTGGATCCAACGCTAGACACCAACGTCTGAATTTACAAATACAACAATTTTGCAACATTGTTTCAAAGTCAATTTTAAAGGACATATATGTATGATCAACGTTGTATCAATGTCTTGTGCCTTCCGGGTTAGTAGCAAGAGACTAAAACCTCAAACTTAAAGATGCCATCTGTAATAATGTGGCCAGAAATGTTACTGCAATCATGGTCAAAATTCTGTAGTGCCCTTCCCCTCTCCCTGACTCAGGTTGCCAGATACGCAGCCGAATCCAGCTCGATCGACTGGGCTAGTCCAAGGAACTTCAACCTTCCACTGCCTCTTACTAGAGGTTGAGTTGCTGGGACCATAATAGCCGAATAGACAAGAGTTTTGTCAATAACAAATCTCTAACCAACACATTTTACACCGAAATTAGGCTATTTTCAGGGACAAGTATATCATGCCTGCGTACAATATCACAACAAATGGCAATCATATGGTTATTGTCAGTACTATCAGAAAACAAAGACTAAAACAAACTACAGCCAACGCTAGCAGTGGTTATACTGGTGAAATCAAGTAGAGCATGTTTAGTAGCCTAATGTACGGCCAAAACTAAAGAACAGACATTTTACCAAGGTGATGCCGATGGGCTAGACTGTATTGGACAATATAGTTTACATACAAAATGTCCATTTCCATTTATTTCAAGTAATAAGAAAATGCCTGACTTACCTATCAAGGAGGAAATTATCAAGTTAAGTGTCGGATGAAAAAATCTTCTCCGCCTTCAATCGTCTTCATCTTTCAAAGACATCCCTGAAACAAATCCTCATTTTGCTCCTGGCTTAGTCATGAATAAGTTGAGAATCGTAGCGACGCCTTTTAGATTTACTGAGGTCTGACATGTTTAGTAACTTTACCAGTGGCAGTAGCTAGACGAAGATGGTGGTGCGTAACTGGCAACCTGGATGTGACACACTCACGGACTTTCTAATTGGTCAAACGGTAGAGGGCGGGACATCGTAATGAAAACAATAACAAGATTTCAGGGCTGTATATCTAATTTTGAAATGAGCATATCCCGGGCTGAACTACCGTTATCAGTTATAAAGGTATTCGAAAATAACATGATTTATTAATGCCTTTTGACATATCAGGGCCTTTTATTGATGACTTAACATGACATTTTTACATATGGCTCCTTTAATTTACTTTCATATAGAATCTATTAATTAGTGAAATATGTTTTGATGAGCAATGAGCAAGTCACACTAGATTTAAAAAAGTGTGAGAACCAATCCCGTACTCCGGCTTCCCCCCACAGTCCAAAAAGCTAATCAAAGATTCTAGATCAGGGGTGTCAAACGTACGGCCTGTGGGCCAGATCAGGCACGCAACAGGTTTTGTGCAGCCCGCCAGATGAGTTTGCTAAGTATATAAATGAGCTGAAATTGTTCAATGAAAGAAACGGCTGTTCTATATAAGTCCACTGGATGCTGCAATAGCAATTCTCTTAGGCAAGCAATCGGTTTGTACCAAGGCCCAGCAAGAGGTACACAGTAAAGCGGGAAGCTGTGGTGAAACCTGACGGTTTACGTCTTCAGCTTCGAACACATCACCCCAAAATGAGAAAAGTGAACGCAGAGTGCAACCCAACCCTCTTGAATAGTTTTTACCTCCGTTTGTATAGTTTGTTGAGTTAGCGCAGGATAATACGTGGCCATGACAATTGAGGTATTCGATGCATTTTGTTCAATCCCAGATAGGCTGTGACTTAACGGTGAATGGTTTTGTAGATTCACTGAGACAAAGTCTAAGTTCACTGTGTTGGATTTTGTGTTTTTCAAATTGCACACATTTTTTCCTCAGAATTTGAAGTGTTACTTGTCATTTGTACATTTTCAGAATGTCCTTGTTCTATTTTTGGCCAAAGTAAAACAAAGAAAACAATCTGCAGTTGTCTTTATTTTTAAGTTATTACGCCATGATTTTACCAGTCCGGCCCACTTTGAGAATAGATCTTCCTCCGTGTGGCGCCTGAGCTAAAATTAGTTTGACACCCGTGTTCTGAATAATTGACTTGTGACCAGCTGGGATAGGCTCCAGCTCACACGTGACCCCGGAACTGAATGATAACATATTTCAGCAGGACATTGAAATTGGACTGCAATATCATGCAGCATAGAAATTACTTTATGTGATGCGCTGTAATGTATCGGATCCCAAAATACACTTTTCTGACACACCTTTATATGTTGGAATGTAGGAAGGGTGTGGAGTAGACAAGTGTGGTGAGCTTTGAGGCTAAATCAGGTGGAAGCCGTCAGTTAAATGCTGCATCAGCTGTTGCACCGAAACAGGTAAATGACCTCACCAACAATACAACGTGATGTAAAACTGTTATAAAACAGTTTTTACAACTCAGTCATACTTTATTCATTTACTTCTACTTGTTTCTGTTTCAAAACTAGTCAATTATTTGCATATTATCAATGTTTGAGGGCCATTGTGCATTGTGTGTAACACGTTACATTTACTTATTACTAATTATGGGCGAGACAACTTGGTGGTTATTTCTGCAGGAAGATGATGTACAATAGGGCTGTGAATTTTTGGGCACCACACGATTCGATTAAGAACCGATTCTTGATTCAAAATCAATACTTTTTTAATAACATTGGGTGCCAGTTCTATGATTACCTACATTCCTCCATGGATCAACAACTGTAATATTTTTGATATTACTTAAAGGAAAACTGGTTTTGTTTCTACCCAAACATTTAATAAAGTAAAATACAAATAAGGCAATAAGAGAAGTATCCCACAATTCTTTTTTCTTAAGTAAATCTGTACAGCAGATATGGGCATTTAAGTCCCATCTTAAAACTCATTTGTATACGCTAGCCTTTAAATAGACCCCCCTTTTAGACCAGTTGATCTGCCGTCTCTTTTCTGCTCTGCCCCCTTTTCCTGCGTGGAGAGGTTATTAGGTGACCACAGATGAGGTGCTAGCTGTTCAAAGTCGGGGCCACTCATCTGTGCATCAGTTCGGGATGTCATCTGCGGTCCCCTCCAAGGTTTCTCAATGTATCCCATTGGGTTGAGTTTTTCCTTGCCCTGATGCGGGATCTGAGGCCGAAGATGTCGTTGTGGCTTGTGCAGCCCTTTGAGACATTTGTGATTTAGGGCTATATAAATAAACTTTGATTGATTGATTGATACAGCCACAACATTATTTGCTTGAGTGGCTGGACAGGACGGATTAAAAAAATCGATTTACAAAAATGTAAATTAAAATGCCTTACTCACTTAATATTACAGAATATGTTCCATAATTTGAATGTTGTAAAAGTTAGTATTTGTTTAGGTAATGCAGCGTTTTTTAAATTCATGTTGATTAAAGCTGTCATACAACTGCTTATGGTAAATAAAACAAATTTGGACATTGTTATTTTCATTAAAAAATCACGACCATTTTTTAAAATATGTTTTAATATTATTATTATGTTTTTAATAAAAACAAATAAAACCGAACACTTCCGCATTACAATAGCTGCTTGTCTATTCTAGTTAATAAAAAATCCATATCTATAGAAGAATGCAACTCTTTAGGTATTTGGGCTGTCAGACATTTTATGGACAGTTGTGGCAGTTTGTTTACGTATGAAAAAAATTATGAAAAGTAATTATGAAAAAAATCTGTTTCAAAAGATCACCAAAGCAATACCTCTATCCTTAAAATCTATGATGACTCAGGATGTTTTATATTCAAATACTACCCCTTGTCTGAGAAACTTTAATATTGAAGATGTTAATTTCTGTGATGAAAAATGTTCCAACAAATATATGAGGGCAGTTTTATTAGTGAGAGGATATTTTCCGGGCACAGTTCATAGACAATATATCCTGAAGGACTTTACAAAAGTTGAGTTAAGGAAAATAAGGACAAGATATATTAAATACCCAATTCTTCCCAAAAGTAAAGAAGTACCAATGATTGTCACACACACACTAGATGCGGTGAAAATATCCTCTGCATGTGACCCATTCCCTTGATCACCCCCTGGGAGGTGAGGGGAGCAGCGAGCAGCAGCGGTGGCTGCGCCCGGGATTTAAAATGATTAATGCAATATACCCTTCTAAGGATTTTTTTAAACATACATTTAACATGGAGGTTGATGGCTGTTATATCTGTGGAGCTGTAGAGGATGTCAATCATCTGTTTGTGGAATGTGAGAGTGTTTTGGGAGGAGATCAGAGATTGGCTGAGAGACAAGGGTGTGGAGATGTCCCCATTCACTATAGAAGAGATCAAATTTGGTATTTTTTATTAAGTACTTATTAAGGCCTTATTCTGCATGGCCTTATTATACAACCAGTAAGCCATTAACTAAGAGCCTTCCCTCAATAACCTCTGAATTATTGCTTATTGGTAACCCTAACCCTTATATGTTCCCTTAGTGTCCAAATAACTCTAAATTAAGTCTTTGTTACTTTAATAAGCAACTAATTAATGGTGAATATGTTCCTTATACTAAAGTGTTACCAAAACATTTAAAGTGATTTAGTTAGCCCTTTTTTTCTTTTTTTTCATATTTATTATTATTATTTATTGATTGATTGATTGATTGAGAAGTTTATTGACATCTTAAAGAATTGAATCCATGTAATGCTTTGAAAAGGCAAATAGATGGCACAAAAAGCCAAATGGCTTGTTTCCATTGTGGACCATTAAATATTCATTACATTTGATACATTCAATAATAAAATATATATAACCTGTAACATGTATATACAAAATTACGCAAAAAAAAAGGATAAATTATGTACATATACACAGTATACATGTCAGGTGATTTGAAAAACAATATATACCTCCCTAGGGAGGTGTTGAGGGCACGTCCGACCGGTAGGAGGCCACGGGGAAGACCCAGGACACGTTGGGAAGACTATGTCTCCCAGCTGGCCTGGGAACGCCTCGGGATCCCCCGGGAAGAGCTGGACGAAGTGGCTGGGGAGAGGGAAGTCTGGGCTTCCTTGGCTTAGGCTGCTGCCCCCGCGACCTGACCTTGGATAAGCGGAAGAAGATGGATGGATGGATATATACACAAATGGGGGGCGGGTATATACACTATGTACATGACACTATGTACAGTGTGTATGTACACTATGTATTAGAATAGAATTAGGGCTGCAACAACTAATCGATTAAATCGATTAAAATCGATTATAAAAATAGTTGCCGATTAATTTAGTAATCGATTCGTTGGATCTATGCTATGCGCATGCGCAGAGTTTTTTTTTTTTTTTTTAATTAATTTTTTTTTTTTTTTTTTTAAATAAACCTTTATTTATAAACTGCAACATTCATAAACAGCTGAGAAACAATAATCAAAATAAGTATGGTACCAGTATGCTGTTTTTTTTCAATAAAATACTGGATAGGATAGAAATGTAGTTTGTCTCTTTTATCCGATTGTTAATCGAAGTAATAATCGACAGATTAATCGATTATCAAATTAATCGTTAGTTGCAGCCCTAAATAGAATAGAAAGTACTTTATTGATCCCTGGGGGAAATTCAGCGCCACAGTTCGCTCACAATAAACAATAAACACTTAGGTATTTTTTACATGTGAATAATATAAATACAGTCTATTATACAGCATTATTCACATGTGAATAATATAAATACAGTTTTTTATACAATCAAGTAAGGTCAAAAATTGATATTCGATATTGATATTCAATACTCTATCTGTATTTTCTTTAGTTTTCTTTTCTTGATGTTGAAAGTGCCTTGACTTTAGTGGGAATTATCAATGTATGTTTGTTGTTCAATAAATAAAAAAAATAGCTGGTTGCCCTTTAAGATGACGTCACTGCAGTTACCTCCACTGATTGGTCGGTGTCGTCAGCATGCTCTCGCCTCTGATTGGCTACCTCGGACATGACACTTTACTGCTATCGAGTCGACGCTGCGAAAGTTTACTTTCTGCATCACTCGACTGTTGCAACATTTGACCCAAGTGTGTGCTAGTGAAAGACATTGGCGGTGGGTGTAGAAGTTGTTGGTTTAGCCATTGTGGCGCAGCACGTAAATGCTCCCATATTTCCTCTTTTCGAAAGTTCTCTCATAGTTTTTCGTTGCATTTCTTCCCGAGTTTGATTCGACTTTTTCTTTCACTTCCGATTATAGAGAGAGGGGGTGGGGGAGCTCTACTTGGAGTCAAGTATTTTTTTTCCTCCGAAAAATTGTGTGGGAAAAGTGAAGTCAAGAAGAAGAAGAAGGGCGGTGTGTCCAAAACAACATGCCGATAAGGCGTTTCGGGGGTCACAGGTCTCTCGTGTCGCGCTCTAATTCTCCAAAACTCTCGTATGGTTACTCGAAAATGAACGTTTCAAAAGGCGGATACCGTGTTTTCTCTGCCAACTCCAGCACTGCCTCCGTGCAGCTGGCCAAGAAGATAACAGAGTAAGTACACTCCACCTCCATTGTTGTGATGTTTTTGTTGCTAGCTTGCTAACTGAAAGTGCTGCTAGCATTAGCATGAGGCGACCTGTCTTTTCTTTTAATGCGCGCATGCGCACTACCTCACGACCCCGCAAACAACCCCCTGACTTTAAAAGAAGACCATGATAACTTACCTTGCATCTCAAAAATAACATTTACGTGGTGTTTTGTAATAATTTGAATTTTCAAAAAAAATTATTAAATTAGTTTATTGATGAGGTGGCGACTTGTCCAGGATGTACGCCGCCTTCCGCCCGAATAAAGATGAGATAGGCTCCAGCACCCCCCGCCACCCCAAAAGGGGCAAGCGGTAGGAAATGGATGGATGGACGAAAGTTTATCGATACATCTTTCAGTTTCGGGTTGTAAAAAGAACACTGGTGTCTAGTGATGGGTTGATGAGGCGTCATGAAGCGTTTCGACACATTGGAAAACTGTATTGATACTGTGTCGATACTGTGTCACTAAATACTGACATCTGCTGGACATTAAAAATCCCTACAGGCAACCTATGGACCGACTCAACTGACACTGATTTTATGACCTAGTATATACAATAATATAAACCAAGTCATTGTATTTCATTTAGGATTATTTCAAATCTTCATTTAAATAAAAATATATTTTTATCTTTTTTAGATACAGTCAATAAATAATGTGAACATGTATCATAACATGGAAATCTAAGAGAACAGGTTGTGAATGAGGATGCTTGTAGACTGGGAATTTAAAAAACAATTTTTTTTACACATTTTTATTTAAAAAATACAGATTTTCCAACGTATTAAATTTTAGACGATTTCTCTTCTTAGCTATTATTTCTCCGGCTGCAGAAAAGACCCGCTGACAGGGCACAGAGGAGGCGGCAGTGCGACACAGTTCGCGTATCGGTCACATGACCGAAACAGCTCATGATCGGTCACGTGACTTTCTAAAAGCGGTACGCGCACCGACACAGGGTTTTGCTCTATGAGCTCGACGCATGCGCCGATGCATCGGTGTTGCCGGACCCATCACTAGTGGTGTCCTAAGTGCAACCCAGAGCTAGTTTTTATTGGCCCACATTATATTCTGTAAATTACATTTAAGATGTACACTATTTGCATATTCACCTCTAACACACAGGCTAAGAATGTTGATGTTTCGTTTAGATAATTCAGAATATATGGTAGGTAGGTCTTTATTGTCATTGCACTACAAAACTTTGTGTTAAAGTTAAAGTACCAACGATTGTCACACACACTAAGTGTGGTGTAATTTGTCCTTTGCATTTGACCCATCCCCTTGTTCACCACCTGGGGGGGGGGGGGGGGGGGGCAGTGAGCAGCAGCAGTGGCTGCGCCCGGGAATCATTTGGGTGATTTAACCCCCAATTCCAAACCTTGATGCTGAGTGCCAAGCAGGGAGGTAATGGGTCCCATTTTTATTGTCTTTGGTATGACTCGGCCGGGGTTTGAACTCACAACCTACCAATTTTTAATTTTCCTGAGGGAACTCTCCTGAAGGAATCAATAAAGTACTATCTATCTATCTCTATTTCTATCTACTGTATCTCTATCTCTCTCTCTCAGGGCGGACACTCTAACCACTAGGCCAATGAGTAGGTTTAAGCACAAACCCGTTCAAGATTAGACGAACAAACAGTGTACAGGGTTACAGAACAGGAACGCTGATGGATCGCCACACGGCGCCCCGTAAAAGATAGGAAAAAGGTCAAAGCTGGGGGAAGGTTGAGTAAAAAAAATACAGTCTAGACTGGGCTCCTAAGGGGGCCCAGTCTGGAGTGGAAAAAGACCTCCCTAGCAAAGTACATATACATATTACAAAGTACATCTCGAGACTAGCAACAGATAGGAGGGAATGGGAGCCACGGTGACAGGCTGCAGCTCTTCAGGCGCTACCCAGCCGTCTATCACCCCCAAGGGATTCGCGTCAAGGGCGTTGGATGGGGGGCACGGTATGTGTATGTGGCATATATTTTCATGGATGAATGTGTGTGTAAGCCTGCCGCGTGTCTCTGTTCTGCGGCCTTGATGTCGTGCAGTCGCTAGTCCAAAGTCAACAACAGGTGTGTGTCCATGAGAGACAAGAAGGGAGTTTGTTGTGTCTTCGCCGCACTGTCCTTCGGGAGAGTCTCGAAGCCAGGGAAACAATCCAAGTTAAAATGTTTTGTATGCGAGTGAAAATAAAATTTGCTTTTCACTCTAAATTGTTGATGACTGGTCCTCAGAATTCATCCTGCGGGGCAGACAGTCCGATGTTATCCAAATCACAAGAGTGTCCACAGTTTTTCTCGAATCCTACAATCATTTGTGGCAGCTTTGGGGTACTTTGAAGACTGCCAGCAACTTCCACTTTGTCGACAAACCAGAGCCACGCTTAACAAACCAGAGCAACACTACATTGGTTTCAGCATCTTTAATGTCCAAAATTTATTCAAGCCTTTCTGTATGAGGCCTGCTGTGGAACAACTCTGGATATAGTTTGCTTTTATGGTCACATTTTGGTTATTCTGGATGTTACAGTACTTGTCAACAATGCAACTGAAATAAGATGACTGTCATTTCCCTTTACTGATCCAAATAATACTATTAAAAAAATAAGAAATGCAGTAGTACCTTAACTTACGAGGTTAATTGGGCCTGTGACTGAGCTCTTTACTAAAAACACTTGTATCTAAAGTAAACATTTCCCATTTGTTTAATTATTAAAATCAATTTAATTGGTGCTTGTAACTCTAAAGACAGCTGTTATCTCAAAACACTCTTTAGATGAGTACTTCTTAAAGGTTATTTTTAATCTATTCCTTACTGAGTAGAGAAGGTAAAACAATGCTCCCAGAAGCAGCAGAGAGAACCATCTATCCATTTTCCATACCCGTTGTCTTCATTAGAGTCACTGGTGAGCTTGAGCCTATCCCAGCAGACCTTAGGTGCAATCACAGAGCACATTTAGATAAACGACTTACCACTCACTTTTACGCATATTGACAATTTAGAGTCTCTGATTAACCTAACATACATGTTTTTGGGACGTCGGGTATTATTGTACGATCAAGTCCAAAGGTTCTCATCTACCACGCCCCCCCACCCAATGAACAGTATATTCCTTGTGTATGCGAGCATTCAAGATGGATTCCAGAATGTCAACTGGGCGAGGCCCCAGAGGCAGGTTCACAGTTCAATTCTGCTTCTGTTGTCACCAAGCCAAACCTCCACTCAATTGTCTGCAGTAGTTACTGCTAATTATTGATGAACTCACACGCAATTTTGTTGCACAGCTTGAGGCGATTTCTAACGTGTAGGCTTGCTCAAAATGTTGTGTGCACATTTCAATGCCGATGCAGTTTTAGTTTTTGAGTCTTTTGTCTTTGCAAAAGTGCTGAGTCATTTATACTCTCATCATTTTGCCGATTTGTCTACAATAATGTAATTAAGAATTAAAAAATTGTGAGTTGCAACCTTGTAAACATATGCAATGCTACATTAAAACAAAACAAAGGAGAAGAATTGTTCAAATTTAATTGAGTACACCAGGTTTAACAAAACAAAATAAACAACAACCTTCAGAAACAGAAGTTAAAGTTATAAAAATAAAAAAAGTAGGTATGCGTGTTGGTTAGAGGTCAGTCCTAAATTGCCCTCATACACTTCTTCACCTACAAATTAGGAGTGTCCCGATGCAACTCTTTATTTATTTATATCAATATTTAAACCTTGAGTATCGGCCGATGTCATTACGATATCAGCAAGAATCATAGTACATCCTTTTGATAATATGTAGTGTGGGATGTTAGAAAAAACTTAAGCAAGTGAAATTACCCAGAGAACAATGGTATGATAAACACAAACCTAATGACAGACTTATGCTGTCTTTAAATCAAACTGGAAGGGGAAATTGTTTTTTGGTGACACCTAGTGGCCACAATAATTTATGAAGTGAAGATCGTGGCGCAGTAAATTAAATGATGCACACACATTTTTTTTTACTGGATATGTTCTAATACGATACGGCCTTGGAGGCTTTGTATGTGTCAGCAATATGCAACTATAATTATTTGATACTTGTTTATTTTTGACAAATGTGCTGTTTTAGACTGCAATATTGTTCAACTAAGGACACTTATTGTATATGTATAGCTTGTGTGCTATTGTATAGTAGTTCCTTGTAGCTTACGGTATAGCCCATCATGTTTACATTTTATAATTACATCACTAAAGTAGAAGAAAATACCAACCTTGTCTGCTTATTGGAGGACATTCAGCAATTAACTTGCGAGTCAACACACTGCTGGACTGCTTGTATCGGTGCTTATAGCACGGATTTTAGATGCAAGCCAATACTTATTTTTTTGCTGACAGCAAACCAATATCAGATCAGGATAACCCTACTACAAATAGGAACTGATTATCCTTAAAGTCCATGCATTTTTCAAAGAAAAATAAAACAATGTTGGATCTGCACCAAAAATATTTTGCACATCCTTCGACAGTTGTGTAATTTGTTTTCTGCGTAATCTTGCTAACTAACTAACTAACAAAACCGTAATGAAAATATAACCACTTCAGTTGAGGTGAAATTAAATGAATCATTATTGTTTGTGGTTTTAACCTTCTTCTGCTTGTCTTTTTCTTAGACGCTTGGGTGTAGAGTTGGGCAAGTCTGTTGTATACCAAGAGGCAAATGCAGGTCAGGCTTGGTTATAAAGACAGAGAGAGAGAGGTCTCATCCACCATCATCTTAAACCCACATTTTTGGGCTGTTTACAGAGACCAAAGTGGACGTGAAGGAGTCTGTTCGTGGACAAGACATCTTCATCATTCAGACCATTCCCAGGTGAGACCAAAGAGGTCTTCATGTCCATGTTCTGAATCCTCAAAAAAAAGATTATGAAATAGTGCATTTCAACACACATTAATTGAAAGAAACAGAGGCACAAAATAGGGTAAAATTGATCAACCATGCGAAAAATCCTGGAATAGCCTTGCTGTCTAGACTGCTACATAAGCACTCTTTCAGCTGATCAAAATTACTTGCCTAATATTTCCAATTCACTCTAAGGCAAAAGACAATTAAATATAGCAGGGGTGTCCAAACTACGGCCCGCGAGCCAAGTGCGGCCCACCAGCGTTTTTAATTCGGCCCGCGTGACGGCAGGAGTTCAATAAGCAATTTGGTCGGGCGTGGTGTTTCCATATTACATGCAAATAGCTAGCGATCTGATAGCCATCTGGTGGCCATTAAGAGTAACTAAAGTTTTGACCAATCATAACACTATCATGAAATTACAGCACAGATATTAATTATATAATGTAAACAACCTTTCCCAGTCATGGTGCAGAAAAAAAATGCAACCAGCACCAAAATTCGACAAAGGTGATAACACAGCCTGCTCACTGAACTTAGTGGATACTATAAAACAACCTCCTATCACCATAAAAAACATTTAAATTATACTAATTTAAATCCATTACAAGTGATGATGGGAAAAATGCAAAACACTGTATGCACACTTATCCATGAATGGCACATTTTAGCGACTTAATATTTGATTGATTACAAAACTTTTAAGAAGGTCATCCCACATGTAAACAAGGTAGGAGTTGAACTTTTACATAATCTTAATAACCAATTTTAATGTATATTAATTATATATCCACTACATTATTATAATATGTACACATATATTGATTGGTTCTCTATCTAGATATATGTATACGGTATATGTGTGTATGTATATATATATATAAATATGTATACACCCATCCATACACATATACTGTATATATACAGGGTTTCACCCAGCTTGAAATCTACATGTGGTGTGGGGGAGTGACTAGGGGCGTGGTCATTGTATTGCCATCACACCATTTGCGTAATTGTTGATGATGCATATATGTTAATGCTAAAAATAATTTACGTACATTTAAAAATAAGTCTGTGTTATTAGTAATTATTTTACTAACATATTTTTGTTATATATCGTTTTGCTCTATTTGTAGAATTGTTGTTATTGTACAATAGAACACAGGCTGTATACTCGCGTCTGTCTTTCAGGTAGGGGAAGCTATTTTCCATCTATTAATTATGAGCACAGTCTCCAATAACAGATAAAAGATATAAACATGCTCGATTTTAAAAAGAAAACTTCATTTAAAAAATTATAAATATCTCCATATCAACAGGAACAACGGAATGAAAGTTGAAAAGTGCTTTGGGTGTTTTGTATTTCAAGATTGCTGATTCGCTCTTTTTGCTGTCAATCAAAAAGGGATTCAGCCCAGACAGGCCATCCAATAATCATGCGGAAGCCCGGCGACTTACTTTCAATCCCTCTTATTTATTTGTTCAGCGTCCGTGGGCGGGACAAAGTCGAGTATTTTAGGTTGCAGCACTGTGATGCTACCAATGAAAAAAGTCGTGCCAACTGTCGCCAAAGTAACTAATTCTAAAATAAAGTTAAACACATTCTAATGCATATAGACAATGAAATGCAAACACAAAATAACTTATTTGAACACTTTTTTATATATTTTAGGGGGAGCTGAACTTCCCTTGCAGTCTTTAGCAATCGCCACTGCTGTATATCTGGTGAACGTGCGACATAATTAACTGCCACAATCGTTGTCATGAGTGATTCAGGAAAAATACAACGATTTGGGTGGATTTGTCTTATTTCCAGTGTAGAAGGAAAGCCAAAACTGTGAGCTAATAAAGTGACAGCAAATAGCCTGGACAGCAGTCGTGAGACGATCAAACATCACTTTTAACGCCATCAGTTGGTACATGTTGCTGTCTTTACGGCATTTTCAGAATAGTAAGTTCAAATGAAAGCCTGTTATTCTATTCTGTTTAATACGTAGGCAAGCTAGCTGCGGGCTACAAACAACATACAGTATTTTGGAAAAAAGACCTTAAGTATTTCCTACATTTCGAACAGACATTGAGAGACACATAACACTGATTAGTTAGTAATTATGTACAGGACACTATGATGATTAAATAATAGTTAGTGAACTGACGTTGTTTTCAACTACAAGAAAAAACTTTAAGCTCTACAAATTTCATAATATAACCTCAGGTATGTTTTCTGAGTTTTTTGCATGCTTGTTATAGAATTTTACATTACATGTTCAATGATGATAATGCTAGTAAATTATCTACAAAAAACCCTTTAAATTCTGTGGTAGTTTTCATGCGACATGTAAGTGTCAAAAAGACATCCAAAAGAGGTTGGTAGATGAGAGGTCAAATATAACGTAACATGTATTTTGGGGTTTGCATGGCAGCACTTAATGCTGATTCGAAATGTTCTTTGTTTTCCTCAATTTTCCTCATTTTTTTCTCAAAGGTGTATGCCATCTACTGTACAGTGTTGTAATGACAAGCTGCTTTCACAGAGCGAGGGCACAACAGGTAGAGATGGGAATCTTTGCGCACGATTCGATTACCTGAACGACAGTTAAATTAATTTTCACATTGACTAAATTAATGGAAATGTCTGCAAAACTGGAACATAAGTGCTCTAGATAAAGGAGCTGGTCGTATCTCTCTGTGAGGTGGCTCACTGCAGTCAGACAAATTTTAGAACTGTCTGCATTACTTTATTTACAATAAATAATTGAATATTGATTATTCACGTTAACTAATCGATTTATTAATCGTCTATGTCCGAAATGCGATGCATATAAAAATCGATTATTTCCCCCACCTCTAGTGCCAAATCTGAACTGTGGCGGGCCACCACAAATAAGTGAATGTATGGAAAACATTGTGTACCCAATTCTTGTATAGTCACCCACTCCAATCTGGAAAAAGTGAAGTGGGACCACCTGGCCTTAAAAAAAAGATGTCGGTTACACCTGTTTTTGAAGCCAAACATTGCATCCAGTCGCCTGCCAAGAGCTGTCAGTAGACTAGATTTATGTGCTTTTTTGGCAGAGATGTCAACACCGCCATCATGGAGCTGCTGATTATGGCGTATGCCCTAAAAACTTCCTGCGCGAAGAACATCATTGGGGTCATCCCGTACTTTCCGTACAGCAAGCAGTGCAAGATGAGGAAGAGGGGCTCCATTGTTTGCAAGCTACTGGCCGCCATGTTGGCTAAAGCTGGTATGTGCACTCGCTTCTGCATCGGTGTGACTGATTAAAGTTGCAACTAAGTGGTGTAACTGCACTGCATCACACCCAGGGGTGTATTTTTTGAATATTTGCACAGTGTTATGTATGCAGTTAGTTCAGTATAATCCCTCCAATGTTGCAGGACTGACTCACATTATCACCATGGACCTGCATCAGAAAGAAATCCAGGGCTTCTTTAGTTTCCCCGTTGACAACTTGAGAGCTTCCCCCTTCCTCATCCAGTACATCCAAGAAGAGGTGCATTACATTGGAATATTGTCCATTGGTGAACAACAGACAGTTAATGCAGTTGTATGTTATGTAAAAGACAATGTAAAGTAATACCGATCGTTTTGCTCTTCCCCACACTTCTCAGATCCCAGACTACAGGAATGCTATCATTGTCGCAAAGTCGCCGTCGGCTGCGAAGAGGTAATGACACAAGTTGCAATGTTGACATCATCCAGTTTTGCATATTTTTGTTTGATATCTTTTCCTTATGCTCTCATAGTGGATCTTGTCTTTGCTGTTGTCGGTTTCTTCTGTTCCAACATCCTTCTGCTCTCTTTTTGCCTTGCCTATGTGTGTGTTGATACACGTCGTGTTTGTCAGTCCCTTTGACTCTCGTGTGTCTCAGGGCGCAGTCCTACGCCGAGAGGCTTCGGCTCGGCCTGGCCGTCCTGCACGGCGCTGCTAGCAATTTAGAGTCGGGCATGGGCGATGGCCCCACCTCGCCCCCGCCATGTCGCCCCAGCGCTGGACACCCAGGCCTGGAGCTGCCACGTAAGACAGAGAATGTGCACGCCCACACACTTATGTACAGAATGTTGCCATGACATGTCAATCTTCCATGAGTGACGAAATATAACCCTAAAGTTGAGTCCTCCCCATACTTAAAAAAAGAAGTCAAACAATCGTCAGTCAATAGTTTGGGTCTTTACGCAGATAAAATAATATCTGTTCAATTACTGATACTTTGCATATGGGCCGTTTCACCGAATCTGTGCTATTTGCGGACCCATAGTGTCTTTCAGTGATTCTCAAACTGTGGTACAAGGCTTCATCTAGTGGTACGCCAAAGATTTGATTCATTATTTAAATACTGTGTTCCTGTTCAAACTGTGTGTAATGTTACACTGGCCAAAAATATTAAATATTAATAAACCTCTACCTTGTTTTAATGAATACTTAGGCCCACTACGCTACTGTATTTTACTGTTAGTCATTAGAGTAGTACTCGAAAAGTCAAGTGTTTCTGTAGGTGGTACTTAGTGAAAAAAGTTTAAGAACCACTGTTCTAGATGACTGAAAATTTCTCTGTACGTATTTTTTGTTACTGAAAATGAATCTGGCTCTCATTTACCATTATAGCAATTAGTTTTTGAGTACTGGGTAGAAAACTAACTGTACCGGTACTTGAAACACCCCCTTTCCATCGCCAGACTCGATATGCCGGTCCCTCTTTGTGTGACAACATCTACAGAACTGGAGCCTATTTCTCAGCATAGACAGTGTGGATAAAGGCAAAGTTTAATTTTAGGAGGTGACAAATGCTGGTTTTCCAGTGTTCAAGGTAGGGTTAAACAATATAAATTAGACGACAATAGAGCGTTTCATACTATCGTTATATCATGATAATGCATGTTGATGACGCATTTTAGTTGTCCTGTCCTGAAAATTTGGCAGAGACAAGCGAACGAACGCGTTCCCAAATGCAGCGTCCTCGCTAGCAGTAAAGTCCCCCCACAGTGCAAAGCCACTTTTAAGTCAGTAATAATTGCTTCCACGACGGCAAATAAACTACGTTTTTCTTACAAGTATCATCCCTTTGAGGACGAGGAATAGCTAAGCATGGTACACTACAAACCGTAGGCGGATACAATAAACCATGCTAAGAGCAAGCTCGTGGTCTTTAATGTAAACAGAATGGGTGAATCGATTCACATAGCAACCGTAACGATACCAAGTATAAGCCGTATAGAGTTGATACTACAATGATTAGATCAATATTTTTATTATCACAACATCTTTTGTTGTATTTTTTATTGTTTACAAGCTTAGCCAACTTTAAGGACAGAAAACAAGGGATTTAAATCAGAACTAATCGTAGGAAATTATTTAAATATTGAATTTATATATTACACCGCCATCCTGTGTTTTTTGTCTGATTATAATTGCGGTCAAAAATGTAATCATTCAATGCTCCTGAAAATTTGAAGTATCAGCATTGGTATGACCAATACTGCCCCTGTAACTACTTGGTATTGGATCGACACCTAAATTTGTAGCATCACCCAACAGTAACGTAAATTATTCAAACAACAGAAAAGTTCTTATTGCATTTTAACATAAGTGTAGATGGAACCATGTTACAACAGAGGGTAACCAGGTATTAACAGAAAATTAGCAAGTAGATTATTAATAGTTTTGAGAAAATAGTACAACCGGAATTTACGCAAAATGTTATTGCACATGTCAGCAGCCAAAATGGGAACATTTGTATTCCGTTTTAAAATATATTTTAGTTATTTACATACCAAATAGTAAAGATATCGTGATATTTGTCGTTATCGCAGAAGGCTGCAATATATATCGTCCTATATATTTTAGGCCGTATCATCGAGTTCAGTGATTCTCAAACTGTGGGGGCTTCATCGAGTGGTACGCTAAATAATCACTTCATCAAATATTCAAACACAGTGTTACTGTTTTAATTGTGTTTAATGTTACAGTAGCCAAACATATTAAATATACTTTTAAAATAAAACCTCTGCCTTGTTTTCTAATAATATTTAGGTCTATTTTTTAGTTTTAATGTTGGTCATTAGTGTGGTACTTGGACAGCCAAGTGTTTTCTGAGGTGGTACTTGGTGAACAAAGTTAGATAACTACTGGTTTAGTTAGTTCAAGATAGTTTAGTTTAATTGATCAATTTGTATTTATTAAATATGCAATGTAAAGGACACTGCTTCACGGAAAAAAAAGAAGTCTGGGGACACAAATGACATCAGTTTGTTGAAATGGCCCAAATGTTTGTGTTTTTAACTGCTCAAATGTGCCTTTCACTACATTATTTACAGTCTTATTGTGTTGTTATTTACAGCCAACACAGGCAGCAGATCTCGTGTCCCATTTCCAGGGATTGAGCTTCCAAGTATGATCATGCTTAACGCCTGAATCCATTTCTGTCTCTTGTTGATTGGGGACGCTTCCCTGCATGGAGCTTGGAATGTGTTACCTCTTCACGCCCTTCCTAGACTTTTTGGCAAACATGAAACTTTAAAAAAAACCAACTGTTTAGTATCTGATACATAAAGGCGGTACGTCTGCGGTGATAGAAAGGTTGCTTCCACATGTACCTGCTTGTTGAAGAAATTCATATTGAACATTGGTAGTTAATGGTAATATTTTAGAAAAAAAACATAGCCCTAGCAGAGACATGCACCAATAACTGTTATCGTGAATCAGCTGATTGCAGTTTATGAGTAAGTATTAACTACAGTAAAAACAATTGTTTAAAAGTAAGGCTTTGTGTCCTGTCAACATGTGCGGGTAATGTTCTTTGCTGTCTGGAGGGGATGCTGCCATAGGTGTGGTGGGTTGCATCGCTTGCGTCAATGATTATTTGGTATCCCTTAATTTACTTCAGTGATAAGCATTAACCCTAATCTCTCACATGCTTATTTGTGTAATCTTGCACATCCCAGAAATACCGTTGGATTCCAAATAATGATCGACTGGTTCTTGAAAGATAAGCGCTTCTGTGGACCATCACTTTATAAATCTTTAAAATGATAATATGGATGAAAAATGAGTGCAAATCAGTCTGGGTTTTTTTCCCATAAAATCCCACGTTTGTGCTCTGTGTGTGAAAGCGGCAATGATGGGTTAAATAATGGTCTTGCATGCTGTTATTGCAGGTTTTAACCAAATTTCTTCTCAACATGTCTTTTTTTTCGCCCTGTGGAATCTGCCCCTCGTTGCTTTTGCAAGGTTGCTATCTTTTTTGGGGGGTAAATGTGGGTGTTCTTCTGTCTTTTAGTAATGATGGCCAAGGAGAAGCCACCCATCACTGTCGTCGGAGATGTGGGCGGAAGAATCGCCATCATTGTTGTAAGACTGGATTTGACTACTCCCTAAGTATTAAAATTAGCG
This sequence comes from Entelurus aequoreus, assembly GCF_033978785.1. Classification (NCBI taxonomy): domain Eukaryota; kingdom Metazoa; phylum Chordata; class Actinopteri; order Syngnathiformes; family Syngnathidae; genus Entelurus; species Entelurus aequoreus. The sequence continues at coordinate 33,677,289 of NC_084748.1, forward strand.
TAGCAATCGATTCCTCCTTGTGGAAATCAGTAGTATACAAACAAACTGTATTACAACTTTATTGTAAATTTTAAATATAACTATTACTCCCGTCATATTCAATCAATCAGAACTTCATTCATATGGCACTTTTCAGACGCAAGCAAACTGCAACACAACACTTTTTACTCATTTTTAAAGGTAAAGAAAGAAAACGCACACTCGTCACCATTGACAATAACAAAACCTGGCAACGCCACCTTTAAGACATCCGCACTGGAGAATAATTAAAAATGAACATTGTGTTAAAAAATGATGATTAAAAAAAAACAGTAAGTTATTACAATTTTAGTCTCAACGTTACAGTATGAGAATTTTTTTTAAAGCAGTAAGTTTAGGGTTAAAAATAAACTGCAATACATATTTTATGTTAACATTTGTGCTGTTAAATGATTAATAAAAAAAAATCAGATTATCACACTTTTTGATTTGAACAAATCTCAGGTAATTACATGCATGCATAGAATTTATTGAATTAATTATTTAATTTAGTCAGAATGTATAGTTGTGGATGTACGGTATAATTATAGGTTGCAAAGGTGTACTGTATTGTCTAAATTATTAATTTTTTGGTTGAGCTAAATTAAAGGGGCTGTTTGCAACTTGGTTAAAGTAAAATTGTTCAAAACAAAACATATAACATTGCCAGCTAGCTTACATTACCATTTTAGTTTAATTAAACACATATATTTTTTAAGTGTCTGTATTTTTCACAATGACTAATCACACTACCGGTCAAAAGTTTTTGAAGCAATAAGTAATTATGCCCCAGTATTTATCTGGTATACAAAATATAACCACAGTTTTAATACTGAACTTCCTTTGCTGCCAATATTATTTTTTGTACAACCAGCTACTGTAAGATACACAAGTATTTGGAGAGTGACCGTTTTTTTAATGATTTTTGCCATTTAGAGTATACATCACCACCATGGATTAGAATCAATTATTAAATAAATCAACATGCAATAAAAGTATAGACTTCGGAGCTGTGACCAAAATATTTCAGGAATGTACAGCATAGCACTGAGTTTGCCCAAACACACACTGAAAATATAAAAACCTTTTTAACACTTGGATGAAAGTATTTTTCAGTAAATGGACATATTTAAATTATGAGTATTAAACAATATTAATATATTTACAATGATCTCGGTTGAATCACTGAAAATGAAATGGATATCATAAATTATAGAAGGTAAATGCCATATTTTTGTCAAACCTTTTATATTAAAGGTAAAACAACACTTCAATCTCATGGAAATTTGTTCCAAATTCCCTTTGGTGTTATACACTGTCAACTAGGCAACAATCATAAAAAAGTGTCGCTGTCCAAAAGTTTCTGGACCTTACTGTTGCTAGGTTCACAACAACATAGATAGCAAAGGATGTAACAATTTGGTTATATTTACTGAACCCCTCAAATGTTTTGACATACTTGCTGCTACAGTATATGAAGTGTTCTAAAACGTGTGTGTCATCAGAATTATATATATATATATATATATATATATATATATATATATATATATATATATATATATATATATATATATATGTATATATATATATAAAATGTGTGCATATATATATAAAATGTGTGTGTATATATGTATGTGTGTGTGTGTGTGCGTGTATATGTATGCCTGTGTGTGTGTGTGTATATGTACTGTGTGTGTGTGTGTCTATATATATATATATATATATATATATATATATATATATATATATATATATATATATATACAGTACACACACACAGTGCATCCAAAAGTATTGACAGTGCTTCACTTTTTCCACATTTTGTGATGTTACAGCCTTATTCCAAAATGGGATAAATAATTTTTGTCATCAAAATTCTACACACAATACTACATAATGACAGTGTAAAGAGTTTTTTTTAAAGGTTTTTGCACATTTTTTTTCTTTTCGCACCGTATATCATAAATAAAATTGCTTGTCTGTCCGAGGAATTTTTCCGTTAAACTTTGCTACATCGTTATCATTAGCGGACCATACACAAATCTAATGCGCCTGAATGTGTATGTGTTAAACATGGCCACAGTTTATTACATGTGTAGTCATAACATGTGCATGCCGACAGCCTTACTTCAAAATGGAATAAGTTAATTTTTGTATTTAAAAATGTACACACAATACACCGTAATGAAAATGTGAAGTGTTTTTCTTATTGTTTTTTATTTGTTATTTTTGAAAGAAAACAAATCACATTGGGTGCCAGGCATTATGTTTGTAGGAAGTAAAGCAGCGCTCATCACCAGGCCAATACCATCCCTACAGGGAAGCATGGTGCTGTGGGGATGGTTTTCTGCAGCAGGAAAAGGGAGACTAATCAGGATAGAGGGAAAGATGAAAGCAGCAATGCACAGAGACATCCTGGATGAAATCAAACGCTTCACATCCAACTGCTTAAAGATAGGTGTGCCAAGCTTGCGGCATCGTATTAAAAACAGACTTGAGGCTGTAATTGCTGCCAAAGGTACATCAACAAAGTATTGAGCAAATTCTGTGAATACTTATGTGCAAGTGATTTTTTTATTTGTTTAGTTTTAATGAATTTTGAAAACTTCACATTGTCATTATGGGGTATTGTCTGTAGAATTTGGAGGACACAAATAAATGTATTCAATTTTGGATTTAGGCTGTAACATAACAAAATGTGGAAAAAGTGAAGCACTCTGAATACTTGGTTGCTATGGTTACACTGTAAAAGCATATTTAAGCGGAAATTGGTGATGCATTCATTAATAATAACAAGCACCACTCTTGAGCATAGTGATGGCTAGTCTAAGTTGAGGATGCTAAAAGGCTAATTAATAATAACAAAACCCTTCTGTAATTATGTTAAAAATAGCTGGAGATGTTCTGTGCTGATTAGAAGAGTCTTAAGTACTCATTTAATTATTTCATGTTCCTGTTAGTAGCAGATTCAGAATAATTCCAAGAAACGGCACAATGTGTCTTTTCTCAGGACGACATCATCGACGACGTGCAGGAGTTTGTTGCGGCAGCAGAGATCCTGAAGGAGCGAGGAGCCTATAAGATCTACATCATGGCCACACATGGCCTGCTGTCTGCAGAGGCGCCAAGACTGATAGAAGAGTCTGCCATTGATGAGGTGAAATCCCGCTCTCATTCCTTCCTGTTTTATTGCACATCCAGGGCAAATATGTAAAACTATGTAAATTAGGGCCGTTAGACGGGTTCGCTTTTAGAAAGCTCTGTAATTACCGTTGAATGGTTATCCATGTATTTTGAGCAAATCTTTACAAGTGGGCTGTTCAAGAGCTGTCTGTGATGTGGCGCCCCCAGGTGGTGGTGACCAACACCGTGCCCCATGAGGTCCAGAAGCTGCAGTGTTCAAAGATCAAGACAGTGGACGTGAGCATGATCCTTGCCGAGGCCATCCGTCGCATCCATAACGGAGAATCCATGGCCTACCTGTTCCGGAACATCGCCGTGGACGACTGAGGCAACCGCACACACCAAATTCCACTCAATCATGAGCACACCCGTTCAACTTGTGTGGAACTGTAGGAATGTTGCTCCTGTAGAAACGTTATGTATCACTCACAGCATCTCACTATCCTTTCTATATGAACCAAAATAAAACTGAACTTCTCCGGTGAAACGTTGTTTTGAATCATGATTGGCACAATTAATCGGAAAAAAGTAATATCAATAACTATACTTTTTTTAAAATTACTAAAATAATATCTTAGCACAATCCTGATACCTAAATAATTTTAATTATTCAGGAATTAAATTGTTTAAACACACTGTAAAATCACTAATAAAATAATTTTTTACAATTAACTATATAAATAAACATTGATTGATTGATTGATTGAAATACATCCATAAAAAATATTTAGGCATACTCCAGTTACCTAAACTACTTTAATAAGGAAATATATTTTAAAAATGGACTGTAAATCTTAAAAGTACCTGTAAAATATTTTTTTTATGATTAAATGAATAAATAAAAAATTCCTTAGCTCAATCCCACTTCCTACATTAGGAACTAAATGCACCAGAACATCACGTATACAATATTTTTCTTAAATTAAATGCAAAGCTAAAGATAATTTTAGCACAGTTTCGTTACCTAAATTAGTTAAATTATTTAAGAAATATATTGTATAAACTCAATGTAAAATCACTTATGTACACAATATTCTTATTGTACAATTATATAAATGTATAACAAATATCTTAGTACAGTCCTGTTACCTAAATTAGTTGAATAACTAGAAAATAAATTGTATAAATGCACTGTAAATCTTACAATCACCTGTAAAATAAATGTTTACTATTAAATACATTTATAAAAAATACCTTAGCACAGTCTAGTTTAATTAGGAAATAAATTAACCATAAAATGACCTGTCAAATTTTTTTTTTTTTTACAAATACATTTATATATGATACATATCTCAGCACAGTCATGTTATATAAATTAATTTTGTTTGTAAATTACGTGAATATATAAATAATATCTTAGCACTGTCGCGTTATCAACATTTTTTTAATTGATTGGGAATGAATTGTATAAGCGGGTAGTAAAATAGCCTGTAAAATATTTTTTTGAATGACATAGCTATATAAAAAATATGTTTGCGCGCTCCTAATACATAGATTATTTTTTTATATTTATTACGTTAATGCAGTTTTTTCAGTCATTGTAATAAAATAAAGATAAAAGCTTTGTGGCTATATTTCATGTGTTTGCTAATACCATGTTACAAACTCAATTTGCATCATCTTTGTCTTCGGAATTTTGGACAAAAATGAAATAAAGTTATATAAATACTCATTCATAATAGTTTATTATGAGTATTATCCAGATTTTAGAGTTGTAAAAAATTATATATATTTTTGAGAGCGTTGCAATAAGCAAATACCACCGATTCGGGGGATTCACCCAATGAATTAACACCTTTAACTCTCGGTTGCAGTTTGGTTTGCAGCTGCCTGTTTAATTCAACGCTTGCATTCCATTTGTAGCCAACTTTATTCAACAGTACAATTGACAAAAGTTTGTTTCAAAGTTTTGCACTGACAAGATTTTATCACCACGTTTTAATCTGCTATATTATACTGTGTCACATTTAGATAAATAAGCGTGCACTCTATAAGCTCCTGTGTTTATTTTATAATATGTCCTGCATTTAATGAGCTTCCTCAACTCGGTAAATTATTGCACAGGAAATGAAGCCGCAAGATATATAAACACATTGCAAGCTTATTAACGGCGTACATGCAGTGTATAATTACTATTTAAATGACTCCTGTTACATGGAATAGAGGCAGTTCATTATTCCCAAACGCATCAAAGCAAATGCACTAATTTCACTTTGGTAGCAGTCATTTTTAATCATAAAGCAGAAAGAGAATACATAAATAGACATGTTCCCATTCAGGTTAAAGATAACATTGCTGTGTGTTAGCTCCCTGACCCTGAACTTGTTCCAAACGCCTCAGAGTGACTTGAATCAGCTGAGGAGCTTTGACCAAGTCAAGGGGCAAAGATTAATCCTGCGTATAAACCTTTAAAGTAATTGAAATTAAAAAACAACATGCACAAAAAATGTGACAAATACCGCCAGCCACAAGTCCGGGTTGCCCGCTTTGTGAAGACACTCACCACACACCTGTGAAGCCAAGTGTCAGCAGACTGCGGAAGACAGTTTAAAAGTGGACCGAAAGAGGAACTGCAGACTAACGTTTACTCGGCCATTTCCTCAAAATAAAACAGGAAACCTGCGTTATTCTAATCAATGTGGAGTGGGTTTGAGTGGTGTTGCTGGTTCCAGCACCATCTCGACACAGCAGGTCACGATTAAAATAGGAATCTGCTTCACATACAGTCCACCGTCACACCTGGCAAACTACCAAATGATAGCTTTCATAAAGCCGCTTAATACAATCATATTTTTATTCAAATGTCACAATGCTCAAGGGTTCTTCACTTCTGTCCAGGCTTGTCCCCTTAATTAGAACTGAGAGGATGTTCTATTCCTATGGTTAAAACCAGGGACAATTTTCCACTCATTAAAACGTCATGAATTAGAATTAAAGCTTTTAACTTCCTCTTTCAAATTACATTTACAATTACAATTACATATGAGCTTCAAAATGTACTATATGTTGATATGTAATGTATATTGTACTTAGTTCCATATTCTAATTGTATTGGTTTCAAGTTTGTATGTTGCTATGTACACCCAAATAAAATGTAGTACAAAATGTGTGTATATACACTTGTACATAATACGTATGTATGTATATCTATATACAGTATGTGTGTATATATCCATATATATACACACACAATATATATCATATATATAATATATATCATATATACTGTATATATATTATATATACAAATATACTGTATATACATATACACTGTGTAAATGTGTATGTATATTATTTATGTACTGTATATGTGTATAAACATACATACAGATATGTACATATGTATGTGTATACATACATATACGTATGTATGTATATACATACATGTATGTATGTATAAACATATATATGTATGTACATACAAACCCTTTTTCCATATGAGTTGGGAAATTGTGTTAGATGTAAATATAAACGGAATACAATGCAAATCCTTTTCAACCCATATTCAATTGAATGCACTACAAAGACAAGATATTTGATGTTCAAACTCATAAACTTTATTATTTTTTTTGCAAATAATAATTAACTTAGAATTTCATGGCTGCAACACGTGCGAGTAGTTGGGAAAGGCCATGTTCACCACTGTGTTACATCACCTTTTCTTTTAACAACACTCAATAAATGATTGGGAACTGAGGAAACTTATTGTTGAAGCTTTGAAAGTGGAATTCTTTCCCATTCTTGTTTTATGTAGAGCTTCAGTCGTTCAACAGTCCGGGGTCTCCGCTGTCGTATTTTACGCTTCATAATGTGCCACACATTTTCGATGGGAGACAGGTCTGGACTGCAGGCGGGCCAGGAAAGTACCCGCACTCTTTTTTTTACGAAGCCACGCTGTTGTAACACGTGCTGAATGTGGCTTGGCATTGTCTAGCTGAAATAAGCAGGGGCGTCCATGAAAAAGACGGCGCTTAGATGGCAGCATATGTTGTTCCAAAACCTGTATGCACTTTTCAGCATTAATGGTGCCTTCACTTCACAGATGTGTAAGTTACCCATGCCTTGGGCACTAATGCACCCCCATACCATCACAGATACTGGCTTTTCAACTTTGTGTCGATAACAGTCTGGATGGTTCGCTTCCCCTTTTGTCCGGATGACACCATGTCGAATATTTCCAAAAACAATTTGAAATGTGGACTCGTCAGACCACAGAACACTTTTCCACTTTGCATCAGTCCATCTTAGATGATCTCAGGCCCAGAGAAGCTGGCGGCGTTTCTGGATGTTGTTGATAAATGGCTTTCGCTTTGCATAGTAGAGCTTAAACTTGCACTTACAGATGTAGTGACGAACTGTATTTAGTGACAGTGGTTTTTTGAAGTGTTCCTGAGCCCACGTGGTGATATCCTTTAGAGATTGATGTTGGTTTTTGATACAGTGCCGTCTGAGGGATCGAAGGTCACGGTCATTCAATGTTGGTTTCCGGCCATGCCGCTTACGTGGAGTGATTTCTCCAGATTCTCTGAACCTTTTGATGATATTATGGACCGTAGATGTTGAAATCCCTAAATTTCTTGCAATTGCACTTTGAGAAACGTTGTTCTTAAACTGTTGGACTATGCACAAAGGGGTGTACCTCGCCCCATCCTTTCTTGTGAAAGACTGAGCATTTTTTGGGAAGCTGTTTTTATACCCAATCATGGCACCCACCTGTTCCCAATTAACCTGCACACCTGTGGGATGTTCCAAATACGTATTTATTGCCAGCTTTCCCAACTTCTTTGTCACGTGTTGCTGGCATCAAATTCTAAAGTTAATGATTATTTGAAAAAATAAAAGTGTTTATCAGTTTGAACATCAAAATGTTGTCTTTGTAGCATATTCAACTGAATATGGGTTGAAAATTATTTGCAAATCATTGTATTCCGTTTATATTTACATCTAACACAATTTCCCAACTCATATGGAAACGGGGTTTGTATGTATATATATATATACATATATATATATATATATATATATATATATATATATATATATATATATATGTATGTATGTATGTATGTATGTATGTATGTATGTATGTATGTATGTACTGTATATACATATACAGTATATATATATATGTATATATATATATATATATGTATATATATATATATATATATATATATATATATATATATATATATATATATATATATATATATATATATATATATATATATATATATATATATGCATATATGTCTATATGTGTGTATATATATACTGTATGTATATGTATGGGCCGCTCACACTGGTGAATGAATGTTTAGTAGTGGTCGGAGGGGCCGTAGACGCAAACTGGCAGCCGCGCTTCCGTCAAATGTACAAATGTAGCTTATTTATATGTGTACAGTATATGTATGTTTTTTTTTTAGTTAATTTGTATTCATTGAGTGTACATAACACACTAACATGAAAACCAATACTCCTGGAATATGAAGACAGAACTAAGTATATAAAAACAAGTACAATAAACAATACATATCAACATATGCTGCAATGATTCAGACATAATGAAGAAGGGTACGATATATAACTCATGTCACCTGAAAGAGGAATATTACAAACTTAAATTAATATTTTCTGAACTTTTTGGGTTTCCCCGTTTCTCTTTGACCAATTGCATATAATATTTTGCATGGGTAATGAATAAGTTTATAATCTTTATAATCAGTGTCTCTATCATATCCAAGTAAACATGTTCCCCCTACATTTCCTATACCTACTTAATTAAACCATTGCTATTCCAATCAAAAGTGATTCCATTTCAAACCATACAAGACTTGAATGTATGCTTTTTAAAAAAAATAGGTGGCAAATAGGTTTCTATTTTTTTAATAACTAGTGACATACGGAGCCTTGGATAGTTGAATTGATGAGCTACTTAAAAACAATCAAACCCTAACAATATTAAAGACTGGAATAGGGCCATGAACAAAATATTGCACAAAAAGCAATAAGGCAGTACAACCATGTGATTTAAATACCAAATTAATGTGTTTTAACTAACTCTTTGGATAGTATTGTGCACATTTCCAATTGTTGATTTTTTAAATAATAGTTATTTGCACAATGTAATTAGATCCACAGCAATATCTGTATCAGAAACAACAATCATCATAATAAAATATATAATACTAATAAGACATTACCCTGAGTAATTTCCACTGATGTGACTAATGTAGTACCTGCAGTAGAGATGACGTATGTGTACCTAATGTTGTGGCCAGCCGACTAGGTGTAATATGTCTTTTCACCAACAGATGGCAATAGAAGCTAAAGTGAATGAAGTGCAACAAAGTGATCAGGGTGGATGTTATGAAATAGTAATACATGCAGGGTGATTTGTTGATAATTCAATTGACAAAATGTGAACTTGTATTGTAATTTTCTTTCATACATTAGGATTTCAATATGGAAGGACATGCAAATCATCTATTTCCTGTCCAAATTGGCTTACAAGCAGGATGTCAACAGCCTGAGAAGCATTTTCTAAACTTGTGCA